>NC_056744.1:1295335179-1295454254 GCF_019279795.1 Protopterus annectens | reverse complement strand
CCCATAAACCAAACATCAACGATTTCGATGAGTTTCCTCGTCTCCTTCGTACAGGAGCATCCGAAGCTAGTGACTGTAACAGTGGACATTTATTTCCTAATCAGGAACCTAGAAGTCAACGTGAACGGCGGTCTTATTCAAAACAAGGTGACTGTAATAACCAAAATCATTCTTTTGATTTGCAAGCTTTTTTAAACAAAAAATTCAATATTCATGAAGGTATTAATGATGCACATTTACCCACATCGTCTTCTGTTACATATAAAGAAAACCTGGATGTGTTATATTTTTATGTTGAAAAATATGAGAGATTGGGTTGCGATGTAACCTTTTTACAGGAATGTGTCACTAAGGGTATTGTCCCTAAGGGACTGCGAGTGTGTAAATACCCTAACCGTGTGGAAGAAAATTCAGTATTCCACAAGGATTTAATTGAGATATTTGATAAATGTGGAATAGAAATTGTAAAAGCTATTATAGCTGAAAACAACAGGGTTAGGGAACATTTATTCAGTAAAATTATTCAGGTTAATAAAAAAATCACTGGTGATTTATTATACAATGTGGAATCGGAGAAGTCTATATATCTTAGTATTTTTAAAAATATTGAAAAGGATTGTCTACAAAATATGAAAAGGAAAGCTTCTAAGTTGGAGAGGGATATACAAGCATACCAACTAGGGAATGCATACCCCAAACCAAAGCCCCACAGGTCATTTTGGGGTGAGGCAGTGGCTAATCATGATACATCTAATTTAAATGTTGACAATATTTCTGAACACAGTGTGAGTGAATCAAACAACCAGGATTTTCCTTTAGAATATGTACCCCCACCACGCAGGTCGAACAGGTTAAGGAATCGATCTCCGGTTCATTACAATCAGTTTTACTACCAACCCAGGTTGAATCGCAGGTAGTTATTCAAGGGGGTGATGTTATTCAACAAAACATGAATATATATGAATACAAACATTATAAGATTTTTAATTATAGTATTCTTGATGTTACCACAGAACTTTTTGAATTATTTATAAAGGGCTTCAAGTTCATTCCACTAAGAAAGACCAATATTTCCAGTGCCATTGTGGATCTTAAAATGTTCCTTAGGAAACAAAATTTAGATATTATGTTTGGTAATAACTCCCTCAAGCAAGTAAATTCATGTAACACTCATTCCGATGTTTCCTTAAAGAAAAAGTGTATTCAATCCTCCTTACACCCACAATTAAAGAATTTAGAACGTGTAATGGAGAGGGAAATTAGAAATATTATTAGTTCTCACTATGTTTCTTCAAATTTATCCAACAATGAGCAGGAACTTTTATTTCACCTGAGGGGCAATAGAAATATTAGAATTATGCAACCGGATAAAGGGGGTGGAGCAGTTGTGATGGACTATATTCTCTATGAATCTAAGATGAAACAATGTTTAAACAATGGTTCCAAATATTCAAAAGCATCGCTCAATGAAATTAATATTTCTAAAAGTAAAATTAACATTTTATTGAATGACTTATTACTTGAAGGTACTATTAATTTAGACATGTATAATTATTTACACAATCAATTTCCAAGGGTACCCTCAGTTTTTGGGATACCTAAGATTCATAAGGATCCCCATGACCCACCTTTGCGTCTTATAGTGGCCTCAGAGGGTTCTACCACTACTCCTTTAGCCAAGTATGTTGATATGAAACTGAAAAATTTATCTAACCAGGGTATTACTGTTATTAAAGATTCTTGGGATTTTTTAAGACAGGTGAAGACAAATCTTTTTTCCAAGGATATAATTTTTATCACCTTGGATGTTATTGATCTTTTTGGCAGTATACCCCATGACATAGGTTTGACTTGGCTTGAGGAAAGTATATTGCACTATGGTGATCTAAGTGATGATACATTTAGGACTGTTATGGTTCTTATGGAGACTGTTCTTAAACATAATTTTATGTTTTTTCAGGGTGAATTTTATAAACAGGAAAAGGGTGTGGCCATGGGGGCAAAATGTTCACCCACTTATGCCAACATTGTTTTGTCATGGTGGGAGAGACAGTATATTATTTCCAGTGAATACAGTAATTCATGGGTATTCTACAAACGCTTTCTGGATGATATTATTATTTTTTGGACAGATACGCTGGAAAGGTTTTATGAATTTCTAGAGTTCATAAAATCGACTACAAATTTTCTTGATTTCACATACAGTATAAATCATGATGAATGTTGTTATTTGGATGTTTCACTAAGGAAGGGTGATGACCACTTTATTTCTAAGGTGTATAGGAAACCCACCTTTTCCAATTCGTATCTCCATTTCACTAGCGGTCATCCTTTTGGACAAAAGAAAAACATTTTAAAAGGACAACTTATTAGATCCAGTAGGATGACCTCAGAAGAAGGTGATTTTTTAACAGACAGCAAGTTCATCATAGATATGTTCAAGGAAAGAGGATACCCATCTTTTTTATGTGATGAAATATATGAAATAGTTATGGAAGGTAGGAAGGATAAATTTTCCCCAATTCTAGGGTGTCATGAATCCACTATTACTACCCAATCTATTTCAACAGGGGAAACACCCACTGATGTTACACCAAAGGTCAGACAATTTTTTCCACTGCATATGTAATGGATTATACAGGTGATGCAATTCCACTCAAAAGAGTTTTAAGTAGGGAATGGGAGAGGTTCCAGGAAATTACTGACTTAGAGTATTTAAAGAAAAAACCTATTAAGTTTGTATATAGGAGAGACATAAATTTAAAAAACATATTTGAATTTGGAGGACAAGGTACTTTAAACAATATTAGCCACAAAAAGGGAACCTTTAAATGTGGATCATGTTCCCAGTGTCAATACATTCAGAACGGTTCACATTTGTTCATACAAGATAGAAATAAGACAATTAAAAGTACTTCCTTTGCTAACTGTAATACACAAGGGGTTGTATACATTGCCACATGCCACTCCTGTTCTTCCTTCTATGTGGGTAAAACAGAAAGGAAATTGAAATCTAGAATCTATGAGCACTATTATGAAATGAGAAAGGGAAATATTAACAACGCTTTGTTTAGACATTCCCAAAAATGTGAGAATTCCATTTTTTATTTTTTTGTTCTTGAAATAGTGCCCAAAGAAATCAGGGGTGGCATGTGGGAAACTAAATTAGAATATAGGGAATTGTACTGGCAAATTGTCCTGGATGTTACCCAAGAACCTGGTTTGAATGATATGCTATCATTAGCTCCAGTTTTAAAACTGAGAGCTGCCAAGTTGTGAGATTGTCATTCTTATATTTGTCCACCAGATGGTGACGAAGATCTTTTTTAAAACATTTTTTTGAAGAAATTAAATATATTTGTACAATGTATTAGTTTATTTTTTATGTATATGACATCAATTTTAAAAGTTTTATTCAACTAATCATATCAATTTTAACAATGTTTCATTTTATATTACAAGGGCATTATATTATATGTTTTTTATAAAACACTTTTGCAGACCACAGTTAATTAGTTAATTAATTTAAATTATTATCCATCAATCAATTAACTGGTGTATAAATACAGCCATAAAGCAACTGAATGTATGTTCTGAGGAAGGTGTTCGAAAACGTATGTATTTGGGAAGCGTTATTAAATACTCCAGTTTTACAACAGTGGTTCGCTATTTTGTCCAGACAAACTGTCAGCCTTATTTTATTGGATATATTTCTTGGAACTCTTATTTGGTGGTTCTCATACCCTTATTTGGGTCTCTAAGAGTGAATTTGTGTGGTTTTTTGTACTGTTTTGCACTCTTACCATCCTTACGTTGTTCTAATATAGATCTTGGTCATGGGTTCTATACTCACACATGTCAGTTATGGATGTGTTGTGTATGTCTCACTGTCTGTTTTGTGAGCAATGCATTTTGGGCTAATCACTTGCAGGAAATCTGAAATGCCCTACTTTAGTAAACCTGCTGATGTCATTCCTTGTGAAATACACCTTTGGGGATAAAGAAGTACAGTCAACTCTGTAGCGCGTGCTGTAACTGCATAATGCTGTCTTGTGATAAGCTAGTTATGTAGGAGTTCTAGTCCAAGACATAGCAGGTGTGTGTGTTTGACAGTTAGAGCCTGTGTGGAAGTGGCTGTGAGTGTCTAACCACTGGACATGTTGAGGAGTGGGTTTTGTAGTTTTCCTATATGGTGGCCACATTATACATCACAATGTCCACCTCACGAGGATTACAGATTTCAATCAGCCAAGGGACTGGGTTGGCAATCCCTACCTCTACATCTGGCAAAAGGTCTGGTGAACAAAGTAAGCAACCCTACTATTACCCAGAATATGCTCTGAACCCATGTGTCATACACAAACACACTTGCCTAGAAAATCCCGCTATGTTGCTAGTACCCTGCACATTGTTGACAGTAGGCATGTTGTGATTGCAGTGGGCTGCAGAGGGCATAGCATCTTGTCCACCAGTACAATAGGCACATAATTACAGACAATGTGCCTTCGCTATGTTCCCCACTGGACACCTGCTACATATGTGGTGCCATCAAATGTGATCCACAAAGGACATACAATGTCTTACACACATGCCCTGTATGGACAGAAGCCACTGACACCAGGGAATACCTGTAGCATGCTATAAATGCAGGTGCAGGGTCAACCTGCTGTTTATTAGCAGGTCCTGCCACACCAGGCCAGGATTGGTACATCTGATGTTAACAGTCTGTGTACATAACATGTGCCAGGCAAACCAGGTACACTTAAATATGTCACTGTACATTAATGTGGGATGTGCACATCCCAGGCAATGTCCATGTCAAGGACTATCAAACACAGACATGGCATGCATTGCAAAGCAATGGCCACACACAATAGTAACCAGGATGACATGACGATTAATATAGTACCCATCTGTGTGGGACATTGCAGACACTACACCCCTAAACCACACTGCAGACCACTGTCAGGTGGCCTGATGCCAAGGATTACCCTTCACCTAGCCTTGTACAGCCAACCACTACACACCCATGAAGCAGTGCACACATGCATGTCAGTACTGGCATCTTGTGTCTGCATGTGGGGTATGATGTTCCCAACCACAGTTACACCCAGTATAACTCCCATTGGCATACTGACTGATGCCAGACACGTTCACATGCCCTAGCCCATAGAACCTCAGGATAACCCCTGTGGTGCATGTAATACCTGTGAATTACTATAGTGTGGCAAACTAAGTAATTAGGAAGTATATTTGTGAGCTTGCAAAAGTGTGCCAATGTGTCTGAGTCCCTTAGAGAGTGTGGTTGTTTTGACACTGACATCTGTTCATGTGGACAGCCATGTGTGCTACACCTAATGTATGTCTACTATATCTCTGTTGTAGATGTTGCTCACCAGCACACATATATGTTCTTACAGTACATCAACATGTCAGCTATGTGGCACATGGAGTAACTGCATGCACTTGTAATAGTAATGGCTAGTCAGTCAGGGGTTTGAACCCCTGTACTGGTAGGGGTGTGACAGAAGATGCTTTGGTTTTACTCACCCAGCCCTTCTCTGATGTACTTTGCCTCTGTCTGTCCCTCCCACACACTCTCTGGTGGATGTGGAAATGTACACCTGCTCAGCAGCAGCTTGTGTTTTGTAAGTGATGAGCATGATCAGGTGATGGCCTCTGCACCTATTGCAGTCCTCCACTAGCAGATTGCATGTGGAACAGCTATGGTGACATTCCCATAGCCAAATGCATGGAAACACAGTACAATATCTATTAACATCATGTTGGTGTTTGCCCATGACAGTCACTGTGAGTGGAATCTGGGTCTGGTGTTTGGTAAACAGCATCACAGATGAAATCTGGATATTCCTAAGACAACATACACAGTGAAAAATACCCTAAAGACAGGAGGGTGATGTGCCAGACATGTCTACAGAATGTAAGTGTAGCTATGCTTCATTCAGACTACTGCCAATTTAACAGGTTGTGTGTGGTAATGGCTAGTCTGCATGTTTTAATAACTGACAAGACAGTACTCTGTTTGTGAGGAAACCCCCATCTGTAGGGTCATCTGTGGACTGGTCAGTGTGTGGAGCCATTTATTTCTTGTGTTACTCAAAGAACACACATCTGTGAACTGCAGAAGCATTCTGTGAGGATTGCAGTCAGTACACGGTGACAGTGATGAGAGTTACTGCCATTGCATCCCTGATTGGACATATGTCACATGAAACAGTGATATGACAATCACTGTCTGAGGTTATCACAGTGACATGCCAATAATGGGCCACTGTTCATAGCTGCAGTCACAAGTCATCTACGCTTTGGACTGATGTCATGCAGTATATATGCATGTGTTGTGCTCCCTCTACAAATGTATGACATCTGTTGTCTTGGGTTGATGGTAATATCTATGCATGCTGTTATAAGTAATCCTGAATGCTGTTGACTATTACTAAGCTGTATCTGTGTTAAAACTGCAACACCATAGGCTGTATGGGATTGGAGCTCCTGGTGGAACCACCTGTCATGGCACCGGGCACCAGCATGTCTGGGGCTCAGCCTTGGACCTTCAACTCTGTTGGCTCTCACCACCTTCTGGTAGAACCACCACTGATGGGGCTTGCCCCCTGGGAGTAGGTCCAGACAGGAACTTGTTAGCGGTTGTACAGTCCAGGCCGTGGTGTGTGGGGGGCTCAATAAGGAGCTTTGAGGGCACCTACACTAGCTCGAGGGCAGAGTGGCACATTTAGAGGGTGAGCCTGCCCCTCCTAGACAGCCTCCAGCACAGCCACCTTTGCAGCTGTGAAGGTGCAGTGGTGGCTGCCCATGGGTGGGGACCTTCGTCCCACTGTTTCCATTTGGGGGCTCATAAGCTTGTGACTGCCAAACACCCCTCCCCGTTCAAGGTGTACCCCCCCCAAATGTATCATATACCACCCCTGGATGCTGTCTTGTCTGTCTTGTCTGTCATCCTACCCAACCTATCCTCCACGAGCATACCTACTCTCCTTCTCTGATATCCCACTCTCACCTTACAAAAACGGAAACAAAAGGCCAATCTTTTCCCAGAACAACTTTTGCCTCATACATATCTGTTCATTTCACACACGTGTCCATGGGACACATGTAACCTTTTTAATTTGCATCACAACATACTACTGTTGTCCTCACCCCTCTCTCAGGCACACAATCCTGGTATGCATATGACTCCTAAAGGTTCCAGGTACACATGATGCAGATGACCTCAGTGTACACACAACACTGCCGGTCCCTCTATGGTTACCACATTTAACTTTTTAATGATGATGATGTTGCACACAGCACCTTGAAAGTGTACTGTTCTCACATAATGACTGGACAGGAACTGTTTTGTTAATTTAAATAAAATGCTCAAATTAATGTATTTGGGCAATGTACAAATGTTTGCGTGTATTAATGACACCTGTCTGTCTGAGGGAGTCTTGATATTGCATAGGACAACACCAGTACATAATACAGGAGTTGCTGGAGTTTACCTTTTCATTCTTTTTTAAAGCTTTGTTGTCACATGGTATGTTGTTGATATATATATATATATATATATATATATATATATATATATATATATATATATATATATATATATATATATATATATATATATATATATATATGGACATAAACACACACATATTACATATATACATTTCCTATACTGTTGAATGACTGTGCTGGATGATGTGTTTGTGATAACATCCAGTATCTGTATATCTGCCATGGCTTAATGGTAAATTACATTGGCTTTGGTATGCAGGGTCCTGGTTTCGCCTTGGAGAAGCTGTTTATTTTGTTGCTGGGAAGAACAAGGGCAATTGGATACTGAGTGATTAAGGCACTTTTAAGCAGTTGTGAGCGGGTGTGCGAGGGTTTGCACGACGGTAACCAGTGGTTACTTTTGGTTACTGTTGCTTACACTCCGTTACCTTCTTAATTGCTTAATCTGTGTAGGCAGTGCATACCCCCTCTCAAACAGGCTGAAACCCGTTCACTGCTGCTTAAAAGTGCTTACTCCCACTTACCCCCATGCTAACTTCTTTAAAAGAAAGGAAAAAAGGGGTGATAGGAAAGTGATGAAAAAGGGGCACAAAGAGGGAAAGATAGTAGGCAAGGTAGCTAGGGATGTGCAGGAAGGGTGTAGGGAAGGTCCATAGCTGTCCATTTCTTCCACAGCAACGGTTGTGCATATGCAATAAATTTGGCGGTACATTTGGACACTCACAACCCTGAGAGAGGGGTGAGGACAACAATAGTACGTTGTGATGCCAATTAGAAATGTTTACATGTGTCCAGTGGACATGTGTGTGAAATGGACAGCCATGTATGGGGCATGCTTTTTTTGCGGGTACAGATTGCCCTTTTTTTCTTTTATGTTTAGGTGAGAGTGGGATGTTGGGGAAGGAGAGTAGGTATGATCAGGGAGGATAGGTTGGGTAGGATGATAGACAAGACAAACAAAACACATACAGGGGTGGTATATGACACATGTGGGGGGGGACACCTTGGACGGGGAGGGGTGTTTGGAAGTCGCAAGCCCATGAGCCCACAAATAGATACATTGAGACTGAGGTCCCCACCCATGGGCAGTCACCACTGCACCTTCACAGCCCAGAAGGTGGCTGTGCTGGGGGCTGTCTAGGAGGGGCAGGCTCACCCTCTAGTTGCGCCACTCAGCCCTTAAGCTGGCATAGGTGGTCTTGAATCTCCCTGTCAAGCTTCCTATGCACCACGGCCCAGATTGTACCACAGGTGACAGGTTCATGTCTGCTCCCACTCCCAGGGGGGCCGAGCCCCATCCCCTGCAGCAGTTCCACCTGAAGGTGGTGCAGGGCCAATGGATGAGGAGTTCCCAGGCTGGGCCCCAGATGTGCTGGTGCCCGGTGCCATGGCCAGCTGAGGTGGGAGAGGTGGGTCTGCTGGGACCAGCCTTCCCATACGAGCTATGTTGTAGCATGTTTAAGGCAGATATGGGTTAGTAATAGTCAACAGGATTCACAATTAGTTATAACAGCATGCATAGGTATTCCCATTACCCAGGGCACCAGATATAAAATAGTTGCAGAGAAGGCAGAGCACATGCATTTATTGGTAAACAGAGGCCATTACAACAACATGCAGTTTTCATTGATGACAACAGGACACCAATATGGGAGTATTTTAACATGGCACATGCATAGAAGCAGATGTGAATATATATAAACCAATAGGACATATGTCCCAGCAAAGGTTAGGAGTATAGACATACCAACTGAGTTGTGTAAATCGGTTATTTTTGCACATATGGTAGGGGTGAGAGAGAGAGAGAGTTCAATTAACAACTAATAAATCTTTATAGTTTCCACAACATTTATAGTCACTGCAGTGGTCTGTCCCTTGCATGCATTATTACACTACCCAATGGTGTTATATTTGAAAAAAAATGCTTATTGATTTTCAAATGTTGAATACAGATGAATTCAAACTGGTACTGGAGCACATGGAGTTGGTTTTGAAATACAACTTTATTTATTTTCAGGGAGAAATATATCATCAGTTGGAGCGAGTGGCGATGGGGTCAGCTTGCGCCCCCATCTATGCCAATATTATTATGTTGTACTGGGAACTACTACATGTTTTTCAGTCCAGGTTCCAACAAAATATAGTGAGATACTATAGGTTTTTGGATGACATTTTTATTGTCTGGGACAGTACTCGGGAAACTATTAACGAATTTATGGAGGTTTTGAAGAACAGTACTGACTTCTTAAATTTTACATTTGAAAGCAATAAAGACGTGATGCATTATTTAGATGTTAGGATAAATAAAGATTATAAAAAGAAGAACTATAGATCTATTATTTATAGAAAAGAATGCCACTCCAACTCGTACTTACATTATGAAAGCGACCACCCATATTATCTTAAAAAGAACATAGTAAAGGGTCAAATGATTAGGGTGTCAAGGATGACATCAGACCCTAATGATTTTATTAAAGAAGTTAATATTGTCCAGAATATGTTCATGGAAAGAGGATACCCAGAGAGAATGGTAATGAATATTAAAAAAGAAATTATAAAGAAAAGAGATATAAAGTATAAGCCATCATTGGTGCAAGAAACTAGGTTCAACACTAATCTAGTACACGATATAGATAGATCAAGTAACAATAAAGAGAACAGGGTGACATCCAACTACATGCACATTAAAAATGAGGGAAGAGGTTTAGATGTCCCCTGTTTGGTTTTAACATACTATTATGATATAGGATGGATGAAAAGAAGTATCAATGAGGTATGGAACATGTTTAGCAGAATGCCCACTAGAATACAAATATTTCAACAACCATTAAAATATAGCCTCAGGAGGAATATGAATTTGAAAAACATTTTGGAAAAGAAAAAAGGAGATACTAATCAGGGGGCATGTACAAAAATTGGCACACACAAATGTGGAAGATGTGCCCAGTGCCCCTTTATATTGGGTGAAAAGGAATTGTATATCCCTAGTATAGGTTTAAAGCTGAGGAGCTATACGTATTCTAGTAGTTATACCAAGGGGGTGGTATACTTGGCATACTGCAAGACATGTGGAGCCTACTATGTGGAGAAAACTGAGAGAAATTTGAGGAGTCGTATTTATGAACATGTTAGGGACATCAATAAAAAGAATGTGAATAATGCCCTATATAGGCACACCTTAAAATGTACTAACATGAACATAAAATTTTGGGTACTGGAGGAGGTCAAGCAGAGAGAGAAGGGTGGTGATTGTGAAACATATTTGGAATATCATGAGATGATATGGTAAATTAGATTAGATTCATGTACCGATTAAGGAATGAATGACCATATTTCTATTAAACCAGCCTTAAAATTGTTGTCATTGAATCCCAAAAAAAAAACAATGATATGAATTTAACATTTCATACTTCATTCTTAACATTATTTATACAGTGTTATATATATTTCTTATATCTTTTATATTGTATTTTATATTGTTATTTATCAATACATTTGTACATTTTTACATATCTATATATTTTTTATTCATGGGTTACAGACTCATATTTCACAGGTATATATACACACATATTTTTCCATCTAAGATACATATCTTTTCCCATTCAAGATATATATAATATATATAAATATATATATATATATATATATATATATATATATATATATATATATATATATATATATATATTACACATTTTAGGATATACACTTAAGAACTAGTATACATGTTATAGATTTTTATAGTTGGTACTCTTATTTATATATTTATATTTTTACATTGTAGTGTACCATCATTCAGTATTTTTAGAGCATTTTTACAGTATTTTAAAGTTAACAGTGTTCTACACATTTATGTGTATTGAGAATCCTTCACTACAAATGTTGCAACTTTGCACACTTACCATTGTTTATTTTCTATTTAGAGAGTTTTATTTATTGCCTTAGTACTATACGTAATTTGTTTAAAGTTCATTATGGTAATTTATGTTGCTGATTTATAATGCTATACCACATTCATGAACATAGACATTTGTATTTCTATGTTATATAGTATGAGTTTAACCACTGTAAGCTTTGTACATGGTTACTTGATTTGAGCGCCAACCAACAACCAATGAAATGTTATGAGAGGATATTTAAACGAGCGGTTAACTCACCAATGTAGATTCTGAAGAAGTCTCATGTAATGAGATGAAAGCGCGCTAAATCCACTTGTACTTTTATACTTATACCTTGTTTTTCAATTTTTGGATTAACTGTTTGGAATAAAGAGCAACAGTATTCATTGAGTTTTTTGTGGGTGCGAAACACCAGAGGACAGCCTTTATAGTTACCAGACAGCGCTTTTCTTGGGTTTGGAATATTTTCCGACTGCGGATTGTTTTGTTTTTTTGGTTACAGGTTTCATTGATGACAACAGGACGCCTGTATGGGAGTATTTTAACATGGCACATGCATAGAAGCAGATGTGAATATATATAAACCAATAGGACATATGTCCCAACAAAGGTTAGGAGTATAGACATACCAACTGAGTTGTGTAAATCGGTTATTTTTGCACATATGGTAGGGGTGAGAGAGAGAGAGAGTTCAATTAACAACTAATAAATCCTTAGAGCTTCCACAACATTCATAGTCACTGCAGTGGTCTGTCCCTTACATGTATTATTACACTACCCAATGGCGTTATATTGTACAATGGTATGTTTGTAGATTAGTATGTATGGGACCTGTGTCTTATGTACAGGCTTGACAAGATGTAGGTGTTAATGCAACATGTTTTGAGACTGCTGTCATACACTTTGGGTGAGATGCTGGGATGACAGGTATGTTTGCATGTACATTCTCTGACTATGTACAGGTCTGACTATCAGTTATAAGTCATTAACAGCTGCCTTCATTTCTTGGATCATCACACTAATCTGTCAGGGGAACAGGGCAAAAGGCAGGTGATGTGGGCCATTTATCAGGACACACTGGGCAGATTGGACCAGTTGAGGGGTATGAATATGCATACCACTTTCTATTTGAGCATTCTAGCAAACTCTGTGCAGTTGTTAAGTGTGTATATATATATATATATATATATATATATATATATATATATATACATACAGATTTCTCTCTGAACATCCTAACTAACTGTGTGCAGTTGTGTGGAATGATTATGCATGCAACTTACTGGCGCTCCTGGGATCCAAAGCCCTGCTGTGTGTGACAAAAGCATTACAGTTAAGTTCACTGTACACTGTGCTATCAGGCAATTGTTTTGAGGCTTTGCAATGTATTTAGTCTAATATGACTGACCTGTTTACACTTTCACCATTGTTATACAGCACTTCATGCACATTTTATCTGCATACCACAGTGTGGATAACACTGCTTACTACAACAGTACTATTTAATAACTGCAACAGTACAACATATGATTGCAGAGTAAAAAGAAGCAATGCAGGGGTTATACGTTTATTCACAGCATATTACACAATCCTGTATACTGGTACAACACTTTCTGAGGCTCTTACATTTATTTGTTATGACAGTACATGCAGGTTATTTACTAACCTGCCACGTGTTGCATCCTTTGCAGCCTAGCATCATAGGCTTGCTGGTTTGCAGCACGCTCATCTGCAGCTGTCAGAGAAGTACAGTGATATTTAGCCATACCTATCCATAGTATACACAAGCTAGGCAATTATTAACTACGTAGTGGAAGGGGTACTTACTCAGTTCTGGGGCATTCTGCATCTGCCTTGTTTCCTGGATCCACTGTCTCAGGACATCCCCCTCCGCCGCTTCAGGTCTGCATGGCGGTGCTTGACCTGCTCACCAGTCCGGGGGATACCTGTGGCACCAGTGAGGTCACAGGCGAGACTGTCCCAGGCCTTCGTTTTGTACTGTGAGCCCTGGTACTGGCCCTGCAGTAGTCTCCTGTCATGGTGCTTTACCAGGATCTATACCATGAATTTGGACTCCTGGATGCCCCAGTGCTGTTCTCTAAAGTGAGTGCCTTCTCCCACTATAGCCATTCTGCCTGCAGGGGGATGCTACAACCAGTTATGAGCTGTATTTCCGTCTCTCCGGTTTAAGTAGGGCCGGATTCCCACACTTTTCCATAATTGTCCAGTTTCGAAAAGGCTAAGCTATGTCTTATTCATTACAGGTTATATATGTGTCTGGTATCTGTGATTCATGTGTACATATACTGTATGGTCCTGGGGACTTTATAACTTTATTACAGTGACACCTCAACTCTATGTTTACTGCAGTACTCCAATTAACATATTTATGGTCTGTGGCAGGTTATAGAACATTACACTGTACACAGATTCAGTTCACATGTTTGTTTGATTTCCCTGTGGTGAGGATTAGTTTGCTGATACCTCCTTTATATGTATTGCAATCATGGCATAGTGGCTAATGACTATGATGTACAGAGTCCTGAGTTCTAGCCCTGCAGCGACTGTTTATTTTGTTGCTGGCCAGAACACAAGCTGTTGGGTAAAGCGTGATTAAGGCACTTTAAAGTAGTTGTGAGCAGGTGTGCGCGGGTTTGCGTGGAGCTAAGCAATGCTAACCTCCAGTTACAGTTTGTTTACACTCAGTTAGCCTCTACATTGCTTCACCAGTGTGGTACTTGCATACCGGCAGCCAAACAGGCTTGCTACCACACTTGCAAATGCACTGCATTTGGTGCTTGCATCAGACACTCACACCCCTGGGTGGGGGTGAGGACTTCAATAATACCTTGTGATGCCTATTACATTGGCTTACATGCCTAAAATGGGGTGTTGTGACCATGTGTTTGTAGGTGTTGTGTAGTGGGTTATGCAATGACAGATATAGTTATACCGTACTTAGCCATATAAACTGGACTGTGCTGTGGTGGGACCCATATCAGGAATGGTTGCCCATTAGGCGTAAGCATGCCGGTCAACTGTACAGAATCCACAGCCTGTCTAGAGTTTACTTCATACTATTAGGGTGTTTCTGTTACAATCTGCACCTGTTTGGCAAATACCTGGAAACTGACACCATTAAATACAGACAAGTAATTGGGTTTAGGACCCCACTTCCTTCAGCCGAGTCATGACAATGCATAACCTATTATTCTATCAGCTTTCCAAGGTTGAAAGAGGAATTTGTGCTTTCTGTTCCTATTTGTTCCCCCAACAGTTTATGTTCTCTCCAGTGGTTTTGCTCTTAGGGGTTGAGAGGTATGGGCGTAAGCTCTGCCCATTTCGGAATATTACTTACATCAATGGGGCAGTCCTAATACAACTGCACCAGCCACCAACTGCACACCTAGGCCCATAATTGCATACCCATAGTTCCCCCACCTGCCCCTCCTCTACAGCACTCATCCTTACTGTGGGTGCAGGTGGGGTCTAACCACACCACTACACACTGCCCACTCTCCACGTCTCAGGATCCATGTTGTACGTTGTGTCGACACATGGGTCATCAGGCTTGCACAACCTACTGGTCCATGCATGTATACAGCCTGGTTGGATGAATCATTACAGGGACTGACTCAAATGATCATTAATTTTTGGGGTGCCCCACAAGGGACATTAATGTCTTTGTTTCAAGCTTAGACCTGGCAGGTCTCTCCCACTGGTAGTATCCTACTTGTGGTCTGGGAAGCAGTGGTGTGTTGACTTGTATCATGTGTTTGTATGTTTCACCTGTCTAGTTGGGGGTGGTTGATGCTACGTGTTACATGTTTGTTGATTGGACCCCTCACCCCCATTTGCATGGACTGTAAACATATGTAATTCGTAACTGCTGTATCATATCCTAGCTATTTACATGTGTATATTTACACACACACACACACACACACACACACACACACACACACACACACACACACACACACACACACACACACACACACATAAATATATATATATATATATATATATATATATATATATATATATATATATATATATCTGCATTACTATATACAGATATATCTTACATATTTATATATTACTGTCTATATACATCTAACAACATATGGGTGTATGGGTGTCTGCATATGTATATATCTATATAAGGGTATGTATATGTATTCCATTTCTTGATGCATACATTTGTACTATGGAGAGGGAGAGGTATATCTCAATGTAGCTATGGGTAGATATACACACACATTCCTCTACATATATACATCTACATGTGGTTATTCCATTCTTTGCCATGTAGATTAGACTTTGCTGCAGTGGGACTCGTAGCGGGTGTGGCTGCAAGTTGGGTGATGCCTCTGCCCAATTAACACTGTTGCTCAGATCCCTGGGGCTGTCCATATAGACCCACGTCAGCCAACACCTGCACACCTAGACCCATAACTAGCTACCCATAGATCCCCCACCCGAACCTCCTCTACAGCACCCATCAATCCTCTGGATGCAGCTCAGGTCTGAACACACCACTACACGCTGCCCACTCTCCACTTCATGGGACCCATGTCGTACGTTGTCTTGACCCATGGGTCATCAGGCATTTCCACCCTTGCAGTCTGGGTATGTACCAACCCCAGCCAGAATGGTCATCGTATCACCTTCCTTTGGTTATATGTCAATTTTTGGGGTGTACCGCAAGGGATGCTCCTGTCTGTGTTCCAAGATTAGATTTCATGGTGCACTCTGTACCCCCCGGTTCTATCCTGCCTGTGGTCTGGGGAGCAGTGGATTATTTACATTGTTTGTGGGCTTGTGTGTGTGTTTCCTCTGTCTGGTTGGAGGGGGGAGGTCATGCTATGTGTTACATGTTTCTTGCTTGAGCCCCTCACTTCCACTGGCATAGGCTGTGAACATATGTCATTCTTGTGTGCTGTTTCCTATCATAGCTGTATATCTGTGTATATCTATGCGCACACACACACACACACACACACATATATATATATATATATATATATATATATATATATATATATATATATATATATATATATATATATATATATATATATATATATATATATATATATATATATATATATATATATATATATATATATATATATATATATCTATATATATATATATATATATATATATATATCTACACACACATATATACATATATATATATATATATATATATATATATATATATATATATATATATATATATATATATATATATATATATATATATATATATATATATATATATATATATATATATGTGTGTCTGTAACCTCTGGTTACAGTTTCTTACATTCAGTTAGCTTCTACTTTGCTTAATCTGTGTAGGCAATGCATACCCCCCGCGCAAACGCACTTAAACACGCTTACTGGTGCTTATATATGCTTACTACTGCTTATTTATGTTTAAACCACTACACTATTGCTGTGCTGCTTCATTTGCATATATACCCATATACCCATGGATCCTAGTTCCCCAAACATCCACCCCAACACTTCACTAACACAGCACTCATCCATTCTCCAGTTGGATACACGGTGTATCCACATCACTACACATTGGCCACTCCCTACTCCTGTAGACCCATCCCATGGGTTGACTCACTCCATGTATCCTCAGCCATCCCAAACTTTTAGTCCACAAACAGTGGTGAAATGAGTGACCAATAGGACACTATTCACAATTTTTTGGATGTCCCACCTGGGACACACATGTTTTTATTTCAAGATTAGACTCTATACTTCATTACATCATTACTCCCGTTAACAAGACAGTAGAATAAATTAATAACTATGACTATGTGGTAATGCACACGTTACACATGAGAACTAGTAATGTATGAGTTCGTTGACATTATATTACAAATAGGACCGGTTTAGTGATTGGCATTGCCGTAGCAGGTAGATCACAGGAAGGATTCCACTATTTCATAGTGAGAAAGACTTCACAATTTATTTTTTGATAACAGCACTGACTTTGGACAAAGTACACATTTCTGCATTTTTGCAGATTCGTCCCTTCCCTCTTATGCACAACCTATTATTCTATCTACTGTCGAGGTTTGTAGGGGCACTTTTATTTTATTTATGTCTGCAAAAGGAATGCATGTATTACAGGGAATGTACTTCTACATATACATGTATGCACGTGTGTATGCATATATACGTATAACATATTCACTGAACTCCACAAGGCGGTCCACTTAGAATGAGGCCATCCAACCATGACATGCCTGGATCCATAATTTCATACCCATGGTTTCTCCACCCCACCCGAGTTCGACATACATGCAAACCATCCATTCTCCGGTTGCTATCACAGCCATGACACACCTCCACACATTGCCCTCTCCCCAGCTTTAGGGACCCTACATGTATGTTTTCCAACCCATGTATCATCAGGCTCTCCTACCATTTGGTCCTTGAACATACCTGCCCTTGCTCGTGTAATGGACGGAAGTCCACTCCGCCTAGCAATTTTTGGGTAGGCCCACCAGGGACTATCCTGTGTTTGTTTGTAAAGTAGACTTAGCAGATCAACAGTGTTGCTCCCACTTGTAGTGTCCTGCCTGTAGTGTGGGTATCAGTGATTTGCTCACCCCTGCCCAGCTTGATATGACATAAGCTGACAGCACTAAATAATACTGGGGTTGCTGTGGATTCCCTTCTCATTCTTTTTGTATGCTTTATTGTCACAATGTTCATTCTTCATATATATATATATATATATATATATATATATATATATATATGTGTGTATTATATATTTGTAAATACACATGCACATACATCTACATAATTATATACATTTCCTATGCTGTTGCATGACTGTGCCGGATGATATGTTTGTGATAACATCAGATTTATGTATACCTGCCATGGCTTAGTGGTAGCTCACATTGTCTGTGGTGTGCAGGGTTCTGGGTTTGCCTTTGCAGGGGCCATTTATTTTGTTGCTGCAAGAACATGGGCCATTGGATACAGAGTGATTAAAGCACTTTTAAGCAGTTGTGAGTGGGTATGTGCATGTTTGCGCGATGGTAGGCTGTGCTATCATCCAATTATATTTTGTTAAATTCGGTTAGCTTCTACTATGCTTTATGTGTGTGGGCACTGCTTACTCCAATGCAAACGCACTTAGACTTACTTACTGGTACATATATATGTTTACTACTGCTTATTTGTGCTTTCACCTGCTTACTGGTGCCTTATTCATTATGACACCACCACTTTGATTGAATGACATTAGTTAAACATTTCATGCAGTACTCCAGTTCACATTTACATGTTATTATGTAGGTTATACAGCAGAAAGATGTATAAATATGTTCATATACACATTCCACAATGAAAATGATATGTGCTATAGTGGGACTCGAGCAATGCATGCCTGCTCATTAGGCAGATGCTCTAACCACTACACCATTGATGTTAATGTTGATTTCATATGCTATTTTCTATTTGGATGATTTTGATGTGTAAGCTACACTAAGCAGAGGCCAACGACACCCAAACATGCTGCGCTTTGCTTACACTTTCAATAATGAAGCAATACAAATGTAGAATAGGGACATGGGGAATCTAATTGTGATAGTTCTAGGGACGGGGCTCAACATTCCACTACATGCTTGTGTGTTTACTACTTTGACTTTATTTCAGTATTCGTGGACACTCTTGTATGCTTAGCATACATTTCAGTATCCACGGACACTGAATTAATTGCTTACTATTAGAGATGGGCAAAAATAGTAAGCATTGTGGGTTGTGCAACTGTAGGAGCATGTTTAAAACTCCATAGAGCACTTAAACATGCCCCCTGTACTCGCACACATTTCCTGTGCATGTCGAGGGTGCGGCAGCATGCCCTCATAAATATACATAAGGTGCTGCTGCACCATCTGTGAGGAGGAAGCCCGGCGCAAGGCTAAAAATGCCCTTGTGTGGAGCTTCATGAATCCGGGGGAATGTCTTGATTTATGATAGGACACCAAGCTGACACAATCATATAGGATATCCTATTTAATATCTTCATAAATAACATGTTCACATCCATTCCTGAAGCAAAAATAATTCAGTACGTAAACATATTTACTCTCATTTGTTCAGTCAGCTATCTTAGCCAATTAGCCACTACAATGTGTAACTCAAATTACATTTCAATAACTGGAGCACTGGTTCTTAGACTCACAAAACCTTCTAAATGCCAATAAACACAAATCTTTAGCCCAAATGACATCTATTGCAGATGAACAAGTTTGCCATACCAAACTACTTGGAGTCATTATAGATCAAAGATTGCATATCAAACGTATGGATTATGTCCCTTCAAGAGCATAGAAAAAAACTTGGGCTTGCTATTCAAATCTGAAACATACCTAACTAAACTAGAACAACTGGTGTACAAACACTACTCCTGCCAACCCTACTTTACTGGTCTGCCATATTCAGTAATATTCCTAAAACCAGTTTGCATAAGCTTAAACAAACATATAATAAAATTGCTGAATTTTGCATCTAACATCTCTGACAAAACTCATCATTCTTTAGCCTAACACAATATTAACTGGGTAGAACTGAACTTAATATTCACTCAGCTAAAATATGGACAACCTATTCCATAAACCAACTAAATGTTATTCAGCCTTCTCCAGTATCATTACTAAACACATTCCCTCCTGATCCCTTAGATCACAATATCTTAACCTTATAAATCCTACCATATTAAACAATTGTTACAGAGATTCTCTGTTGTCAGTACAAGTAGCTAAACTATAGAACTCTATATTTCCAGATCTTAGAAATTAACCCAATCACAGCAAATTCCTTAAGTAAAAGACTTATTTAACCTCCAACATGGTCTGCTGTTGTGTTTTATCCCTGTTCTCACCTTAATTCACACCTTTCAAAACCATTATGCTATGCATTGAAAAATGCATGCATACTCCTCACCTTTACTTCTCTCTAGTCTATTTTTCTGTCTTTCCTAATCATTCATTCTCTAACCATCCTACTGCATTTCTTGACATCCCCTTTATAATTATGCCTCTTTTACTAGTCACATTCCTATGCCATTCCAAATCATAACTTTTCTAGTCTCTTTTACTAACAACTTTCCTATACCATTCTAAATTTTAACTTTCCATATTAAATCCTCTCTTTCTCAGCCTTATTCTTTCATTTCTATATCCCATATAGTTAATAAACTAAAAATAATGTTGTATATTGAATTACATTCTAAGCTAGATTTAAGACTGTCTGTTATTGTATGCACCTGAATATATTGCTTAATCAGTTCCATCTTTATTTTTTGCTTTGTTTATAGATGTATTCATTTCGGTTTCCCATTTGTAAATATTTTCCATATTTGACTATTGATTGTCTGTTTCTCTCCCCCTCTCTCTCTTTTTTTTTTTTTTTTGAATTTTGGAGCTTTCCTTCATGGGTTTGCACCTCTTGCTCAGTCAGACTATCTCAGTAAGTAAATAGAATGAATAAATAAAAACATAAATAAATAAAGAAATACCCTCTCTTTCTCTTTCTTCTTCTCTATCGCCATTTATTGGGACCATGATGACCCTCATGTATCTGATGTTGCAGTTCAACTCATTGACTTAGGGATACTGTGATTCTGCCATGCTATAACAATAAGTCATCCTGCTCTGATAATAGCCCTCTGATTGCAAAATACTTATATGTGAGCTGTCTGGTTTGGTGCCAATAATTTGGCCAGCCACCCCACATATGCTGGATAACAGCTTGCAATTCTAGATTGTTTTAATTTACTAGCTTACACGTTTCTAGTCTTTTTGGTGATTACAGGTCTCATTATCACGATGCTTTGTACATGTGCTGTACTGTTACTTTCAGTTTTCATTTTGACTGGTCATATCTAGGATTTCTTGGCAACAACAGCAAATATTTTGCCTGGTGCAAGTATTGCTTTAGCATGAAACATTCTCAGTCTTACGAATGGTCTCTGGTAACTTGGTGGCACTTTATCTGGGTCTTATGTGTTGACTGGTAGAAATAATCCCATTTGGTAAATTTGGAAGTAAAAGCTCCTAAGCCTTAATAGGTATTTGGAGAGCCCCTCACATGTCCATATGCATGCAAGGCATTCTTTTTCACTTTGTGAATATCTCTATTCTGTGTCTGTTAATATTCTACAGAAATAGGCTATAGGATGTTACACTTTTTCATTTTATTGAAGTAACACTGCACTTCGGTCATAGCTACCTGTATCTGCACTTACTATTGTCTGTTTAGTGAGTTCATAATATGTTATTACTGGAACTGAGCATTTCTTTCACTTTATTAAATGCTTGGGCTTGATCATATCCAAAGATGATGCTGCATTTTTCTTAAACAAGTTTGACAAAGGATGGAACATTGTAGAAATGTCAGTAGAAAAACATTCCCAAATAGCTAATCATGCCTACGGCTCATCTCAGTACAGTTATATAAGACAGAATCTGCAGCTCAGCTGTAGCACAGAACTTGCTTGCATTTTGTGTGATTCCACCAGAGAATATATGTCACCCAAAATACAGAGGCTCTGTTTTACAAAATCAACATTTGTCTTGATTGTGCTTAAGACATACATGTTTGATTGTCTACAGTATTACATCATGCATCTGCTATTTGGGACAAACACTAGGGTGTCATCCATAACAGCAATGCTATTCAGACCCTTGAGTAAATCAACAATATTACATTGGAAAATCTCAACTGTTAAGGTTATACCAAACGGCAGCCTTTTGAAACAGAATCATTTACTACTATGGGGTAAAAAAAATGATCAGTTTTTGACTATCTTCATCTAAAGGTATTTGCCAGACTCAACTGGAAGCATCTAGTGTAGAAAACACCACTGCATTAAATAGCTTAGGTGCCATATCTTCTAATGTGGGCAGTATACACCTTTCACAAACAACTGTGTCGCTACAGTAACCACAACGGTGCAAATGCAGGTAATGTCTGACCAACTACTTCAGTACACTTTTTTAAATTAAGACATATTCAGCCTTAGTCATTCTGTTTAATTAGTGAGACCATGGCAGCACACCACTCAACTGGCTTATTAACACTTTCAACAATGTCAAGACTTTGTCTACATTCAAAGTCTGACTCTGTTTTAGACAAGATAGGGACATGCACCTTCCATAGTATAGTTAAGGCATATGGAACAGAATGTTGTCTTAGATTAATATTTTACTAGTCCAGTCATCATGCACTAATAATCAATTAAAATATCAACAATGAATTCATTTATTCTTGCAATTAGGACCATTCTAAGGGGGTGCAATATTTGTCAGCCTGGAAGGAGATGTTGAACAGACCATGCTGCTTTGACAGGGATGATCTGCACCTCTCCCCTCTAGGCTTTCGAATATTAGCTAAATCATTGCCTTCCCCATTGTACCTTTTTCTTAGGTAATGTCAGACTGAAAGTACTTCTGACATAGCAATTCAAAACCAAGAAAATGTAAAGGTATTACTGCTCAGTGCTAGGAGTCTAAACAAAAAACTTGACTCCTTAGAAGCTCTCTTCACCCTAGGGAATGCTGATGTCTGAGCAGTCACTGAGGCATGGTTTAAAGCCACAGAGAGCACACCAACAGTGCAAGGTTATAATTCCTCCCACACATTTAGACTAGCTATTACACAGACAAGGACTAAAGGTGGAGGTTTATCTATCTACATCAAAAATAAATATACCTCAAGGCTGGTCAAACAGGGCAATGCACTTGAGCTGCTCCATGTTAAAATCACCATAGACAAAATCCAATATCAATTCCTTGTCAGCTATAGGTCTCTGTCTATGACCCAGGAAACTCATACCATGAATTTAAACTTATTAGAAACACTATCCATACAACTCAATATCATATTAATGGGCGACTTTAATTACCTCACTATTAACTGGGAATCCGATATGACACCAAATGTAAAGGCAAAGAGATTCCTGGATTTTGCAAACACAAATTCCATGAACCAGATAGTCAATACACCAACTAGGGGTGCAGCTATACTGGGTATGGTCCTCACTAATATGGGAGAGTGCTGCATATCCCCTACTGTAACATATTCCCAGGTAAGGTCAGACCACAAAATGGTCTACTTTGAAGTAAAATAATACCTGGACCCCCAGCTAAACCTGGAATATTCAGGAACTACTCTAAGGCAAACCTCCTGCTATTAACTGATAACCTGGCAAAATTTTAAGCTCCCATAAACCCAAAAAACGTGGCTGCCTATGCAGAAATGTTTACAGAAACCCTGTACAAGCATGTTAAAAGCAGCACAGAGGCAGCTATACACACCAGGAAGAAGTACAGAACTAACTTAAAAAATAAGCCACCCTGGTGGAATCACAAAATCAATAGGTTGTATAATAAAAGAAGAAAATCATGGCAAAAAAATAGGAGGTGCAGCATCCAGCAGGATAAAAGCACTCTCATCAAACTAAACAAACATCTCGGACGACAAATAAAGTCTACCAAAGGCAAATTTGAGATGAATTTGGCATCCAGGTCAAGAACAACAACAAAGCATTCTTTAGCTATGTCGGTAACCTTAAATCCAATATGCACTTGTGTGCAGAGCTCATTGTAAATGGAGCCACCTATACTGAGGCAGAAGATATAGCAAACTGACTAGCCGATAAATTCAGCTTCAACTTTACCCCGCTCTCCCCCTCAAGAAAGATGATCAAATATAACTCCCCCTGCTATCACTAGGGAACAGGTCCTTAATGCTCACTCTAAGGCCAAGAACACTGCATCAGTATCCTAGGATGCCTTCTAAATAGCATGAAACATGACCTATAAGGGCCTCTGGAATTGCTATTTAACTATAACCTCCAAACAGGCTTCATGCCTCATGAATGGAAAACAACAACAGTCAACTTTCTGCACAAAGGTGGGCCATCTACAGACTCTGGAAACTACAGACCCATAAGCCTCACTAGTCTTATATGTAAAGCCATGGAAATAATTATTATGGAAATGATCAATAGTGATATAGTAAACCTCCAGACACTGAACCCAAGCCAGTTTGGTTTCATCAAGGGCAGATCATACCTACTCAACCTGATGGACTTCTTTGAGAAGGTCACCAAAGCAATGGATGAGGCCAAAATGGTTCACACTGCATACCTTGACTTGGCTAAAGCATTTGACACAATACCCCATGCCGGCATTGTTGACAAGCACAGGAGGTTAGGTACAATCCCGTATGCTACCCAGTGGATAGGCAACTGGCTCACAGACAAGACCCAAGAAGTTAGAATTGGGAAGTCCACCTCTACAAAGAGGCTCTACTAAACTCAAATATCAGCTTCTTTCACTCAGGCATGGACAGAAATTTCCAAGCAGCTTGCCCTTACTTGTAGGGCTATGAATTTCAGACACTGCTTTATTCAGTAGAAGATGTGTTAGGAAACATCTATTTGTAGCATTTGACACCCCACTAACACTTGACCACTCAGCTTTCCCAACTGCCAAAGTAGTAACTAAACCAGATTAAATACTATCTGTACATTATTTTCAGCATCAACATTTTTTGCATCAGTGTGTTAATGTGCTTTATTTTACAAGCACAATATAACTCTCTTACACCTTTTGTCACGTGCAACACAATGCTCTAACTCATTATGGTAACAGTACAGCATATTTACCCTAAATTAATTCTGATTAATTATCTAATATTGTTGCTGCATGCCACTTTGTGAATTTTTTCCAGACAGGCCAAGAAAATAGTTGAGAGAAGTCAAATTGCTCTGGTGGGTTAAACTTCATCAGGGTAGAAGAAATTCTATATTTGAACAATAAACTATTTCAAGTTGTTAAAATATGACTTTGCAAGGTAAAACATTTTTTTCAGTAAATGCTTTCAACTGAGTATTTCACAGCCCTCAGTGTGACGCACTGCGATGCAGTTTAGTAACCAGTGAAAGCATGTTTTTTTTCAGTTTTCATTCATTAAGAATATCCCAATACCAGGGGCCTTGCCAAGATGTTGGTTTGAATGCAGCAGATTC
Organism: Protopterus annectens; assembly: GCF_019279795.1. Lineage (NCBI taxonomy): Eukaryota > Metazoa > Chordata > Ceratodontiformes > Protopteridae > Protopterus > Protopterus annectens. Next base: position 1,295,428,730 of record NC_056744.1, on the reverse strand, counting down.
AGTTGATTTGTACTCTTAGCTAGGAGTTTATTATTTAATTTGATCCAGCTGCTGATAGAAGGAAAGGAAAATGTGTTTTGTCCTGGCATCAAATTATATTAGTCAAAAAGTAATTTTTGATAAAATAAAATTTCTATTTACTGGATAAGATGTATGACACAGAAAACCAGATGAAATCATGTAAGAATTTCTGTTATTCCTTGAGAAAATGCAAGGCACAGCGATTCCTGGATTTGACAAGCAGAAATTCCCTAAACCAGATAGTCAATACACCAACCAGGGGTGCAACCATACTGGATCTGGTCCTCACTAATATGTGAGAGTGCTGCACATCCCCTACTGTAACATCTTCCCTGGTAAGGTCAGACCACAAAATGGTCTCCTTTGAAGTAAAAATAATACCTGGACCCCCAGCTAAACCTGGAATATTCAGGAACTACTCTAAGCCTAGCCTCCTGCTATTAAGTGATAACCTGGCAAAATTGTAAGCTCCCATAAACCCAGAAAACATTGCTGCCTATGCAGAAATGTTTACAGAAACCCTGTACAAGCATGTTAATAGCAGCATAGAGGCAGCTATACACACCAGGAAGAAGTACAGAACTAACTTAAAAAAATAAGCCACCCTGGTGGAATCACAAAATCAATAGGTTGTATAATAAAAGAAGAAAATCATGGCAAAAAAATAGGAGGTGCAGCATCCAGCAGGATAAAAGCACTCTCATCAAACTAAACAAACATCTCAGACGACAAATAAAGTCTACCAAAGCCAAATTTGAGATGAATTTGGCATCCAGGTCAAGAACAACCACAAAGCATTATTTAGCTATGTCAGCAACCTTAAAGGCAATAGGCACTTGTGTGCAGAGCTCACTGTAAATGGAGCCACCTATAATGATGCAGAAGATATAGCAAACTAACCAGCCAATAAATTCAGCTCCAACTTTACACCTCTCTCTCCCTCAAGAAAGACAATCAAATATAACTCCCCCTGCTATCACTAGGGAACAGGTCCTTAATGCTCACTCTAAGGCCAAGAACACTGCATCAGTGGGCCCAGACAATATCCTAGGATGCCTTCTAAATAGCATGAAACATGACCTATCAGGGCCTCTGGAATTGCTATTTAACTATAACCTCCAAACAGGCTTTGTGCCTCATGAATGAAAAACAGCAACAGTCATCCCTCTCCACAAAAGTAGGCCATCTACAGACCCCGAAAACTACAGACCCACAAGTCTCACTAGTCTGATATGTAAAGCCATGGAAAGAATTATTATGGAAATGATCAATAGTGATATAGTAAACCTCCAGACACTGAACCCAACCCAGTTTGGTTTCCTCAAGGGCAGATCATACCTACTCAACCTGGTGGACGTCTAAGGTTACCAAAGCAATGGATGAGGGCAAAATGGTTTACACTGCATACTTTGACTTGGCCAAGTCATTTGACGCAATACCCCATGCCAACAATGTTGACAGACTGAGGAGGTTAGGTACAAACTCGTATGCTATCCAGTGGATAGCCAACTGGCTCACAGACAAGACCCAAGAAGTTAGAATTGGGAAGTCCACCTCTACAAAGAGGCCAGTCACAAATGGAGTCTCCCAGGGATCAATCCTTAGACTGCTTCTTTTTGACATTTACTTCTCTGAAGACAAGGCCAATGTCAGTGGTCTCTGGCTGACTAAATCTGCAGATGATTGCAAATTAGGAAATGTCATTGAATCCCACAGACACAAATGTTTTCCAGGAGGGGCTGGCACAGCCAAACAACTGGTGTCAGAGGCATGAACTAAAACTAAATGCCAAGAAATGCATAATAGTATCCATCAGGAAGTCATCCACCCAGCTAACTATCATATTGACAACACGCCTTAGAGCTGACCCAGTAGTTAGGGACTTAGGGACACACATAGATACTAATCTTGCCATTGACCATCATGTGTCTACAGTGGTGAGGAAATCATTCTACGTTGCTCAACTTATAAACCAGGGTATGGCATCTAAATCCAGGGAGGTCATTTTTCCACTATATTCAGCATTCATCAGACCTATCGTTCAGTACAATGCCCCCTTTGGTAAGTTCCTAACCAGGCATATCCAACAATTGGAATGTCCACAGAAGAATATGGGGCTTATTTAAAATGTCCTATGCAGACTGCAGATTGTCAGAGATTTGAGATGCATGGCTAGGCCTAAAATGTCCCTTGTGGTCTTCAGCTAGTAAACACCTATGAACCTATGAACCTATTTTACTTGCCACAGCTCTGCTGAGTAGATTATTTATATATGGGCCATCCAGCACATAAATGCTAAACTCAGATATAAGCTTCTTTCACTCAGGCATGGGCGGAAATTTCCAAGCAGCTTGCCCTTACCTGTAGGGCTATGAATTTCAGTCACTGCTTTATGCAGTAGAAGATGTGTTAGGAAACATGTATATGCAGCATTTGACACCCCACTATCACTTGACTTACCACTGAGCTTCCACAGCTGCCAAAGTAGTGACTGATCCAGATTAAAATACTATCTTTGCATTATTTTCAGTTTCAATATTTTTTGCATCACTGTGTTAAATGTGCTTTATTTTACAAGCACAATATAACAGTCTATTACATCTCTTAGACCTTTCGTCATGTGCAACACAATGCTCTAACTCATTATGGTAACAGTACAAAAGCATGTTTACCCTAAATTAATTCTGATTACTTACTAATATTGTTGCTGCATGCCATTGTGTGAATTTTTTTCCAGACAGACCAAGAAAATAGTTGTGAGAAGTCAATTTGCTCTGGTGGGTTAAACTTAATCAGGGTAAAAGAAATGCTATATTTGAACAATAAACTATTTTAAGTTGTTAAAATATGACTTTGCAAGGTAAAACATTTTTTCAGTAAATGCTTTCAACCTCAGTGTGACGCACTGTGATGCAGTTTAGTAACCAGTGAAGGCATTTTTCAGTTTTCATTCATTAAGAATATCCCCATTCCAGGGGCCTTGCCAAGATGTTGGTTTGAATGCAGCAGATTTAGTTGATTTGTACTCTTAGCTAGGAGTTTATTATTTAATTTGATCCAGCTGCTGATAGAAGAAAAGGAAAATGTGTTTTGTCCTGGCATCAAATTATATTAGTCAAAAAGTAATTTTTGATAATACTGGATAAGATGGATGACACAGAAAACCAGATGAAATCATGTAAGAATTTCTGTTATTCCTTGAGAAAATGCAAGGAGAAAACATTATTAATTTCCTCATTAGATGGATTCCTAAAGTGTTAAACCTTCAGGAGTGCTTGTCATATAGCATAGAGAGAACCCATAGATCTGTCACAAATGCTCCATCTACGAAAGGACTCTCTTCCAACTCTGTAATTGTCTTATTCATGTCACATCTAGATGAATAGCTCTTTATTGGAACTACCTGAGAAAATCCCACCTCTGTCACCTTAAATGTAGTACAGCTTTTTAAGCACTGTTCTTTATTCTTTAGGGCAAGGATTGCGTATATCATATAAAGCTTGGCAAGATCTTCCCTAGGTAATTCTTTTGCATTGTTTTAACATATTTTATTTATATACATAAACTTTATTCTACAGCTATATGTCACTTGATTAATGTACAAGGCATATTTACTTAGCATATTCTGTAATGCAGAACACACAGTTTACAATAATTTACATTTTCTTTTCTTCAAAATATAATGTTACTGTCACCATACTGTTGCTTTAAGAGATGTGCCTATTTGACAGGCAAATCAGTTCATCGATATGTATTTCACAGTTCTGGCAGTTTTCTGTTAATGTAATATTTTTTCTTATACTAAGCTAGAACACCCTCACGTATTTAAGCAAAACAAATCAGTTTAGAATGTTTTAAAAACTAGAGATAAAAGGGTAAATTGTAGAAGAATTATTTCAACACAGACAGAAAGGACCTTCTCCCAAAATGTGCCCATTTGTGATTCAGAGACACACTAGCAGTGATCTGGAAAAACCTCATCATCAGACAATTTACTACCACAATAACCTGCTGCTTGTGAAGTCACTCACAGATGTGTGTCATGCACACAAGTACACAAACATAAACACATACAGACATTCAAATACATACATACATGAGCAAACCATGCACTCACACACACACACACACACACACACACACACACACACACACACACACACACACACACACACACACACACACCTGTCCCTACTCTATTTATTCTTCTGTGGTTCTCACTACCAGTGTAATAGTTGGAGTGCCATTACAGCATTTATCTATTCGGTCATATATACATACATACCTGCATACATACATACAAATATTTCAAGCACGGGCATTAATGCCCTTCTAGCCTGCCAATATACCAAAACACTTGTTCCCCTAATAAGTGTCCAGGCTGTTCTTGAAAATATCTAAACTAGTGCTTGCTTTAACATCATTTGTTAGTCTATTCCATGCATCAGCTGCTCTCTCAGAGAATCAATTAGTACAATTCTCAATCCTATAGAATCACCTACATAGGTTGTCTGATAATTCTCTAGTACTTTTCATTAACCCCAAACACTCCCAGAGATAGTTGCCTCTAAACACCCTCTCTCTCTCTCTCTCTCTCTCTATATATATATATATATATATATATATAGCTATTATTATCTTTTTATAGAATATCATGTTACAGGTGGTAATAGATCTGTTTTCAACATATGCATGCTGATATATGGTTTCAAGTACCAACCTATCAAGTTTTGGCAATAACTTATCCAATATTACCTTCTCCATTATTTTTCCACAACATGAAAGTAGACGTAAGAGTCTATATGAGTCTGGGTTTGACCTACTCCCCTTTCCATTAAAGGCAGGTTAAATAAGTGCATGCCTTCAATCTTGAGGAATTTCACCATATTTATACGCCCTGGTAAATAATGGATATAATGGTACTGTAAATTCTTGATGAAGTTTTCTCAGGTCATTAATACTAATTCTGTCTCCTCCCTGTGTTTTGTTTGGATCCAGTTTGCGCAGTTCTTTTTCAATATAATCTAATTTGATTGGAGTTTCTGTGGTTACCTGGATGTTACTAGGACAACTTGTCACTCACTTTGTGGAGCCAAATTGTTTTGCATAATAATTTGTAAATGTGTCTATAACCTGTTCTACATAAGAATACATTTTAGAATCTACACACAGTTTATCAGTTTGTATGTCTTTACTCCTTCCAGATCTTATGTATTTATAAAAAAGGTATCCTATTATGCTCAATATCTTTATATACAGTTTCTTCAATTTGTTTCTTGTTCTTGTCTCACATCATGTTTAATTTGTTTGTCCAGCTTGTTTATCTCAGTTTTTAAAGTTGTAGTTCGACCCCTCTTCAATTTCTTATATTTTTCATCTCTCAACTTAATCAGGCATCTTGTTCTTATGGAAATATATTGCCTGACATTGTATGCCTAGATTCTGATTTTTTTTATTTTTTTGCACTCAAACAATTTTTCTTTCAAAATATTTCACATTCCATCTGCAGTTTTCCACTGAACACATCACTTCAGATAGTTTTACATAGTGACTGTTTTGCTTCCATGTAATCTGCAATTAATCTTCCATGCATTGGTTTAGATTTCAGTTTGGCAGAATTATCTAGCAACAAGTTAACCTTTATAGCCACATGACCACTGCATATCAATGGTGCTAAAACGTGACTTGAAGTAACAGTAATTTCTTTAGAAACACGGACAATATCTAGGATTCTCCATTCCGTGGTAGTTTTTTTGTTTGTTTGTTTACAGTCTGAAACAATTGTTGTTCCTGAACATATGTAGTGAATAATTTCCTTTCTAATGTTGTTGAATCAATATTATTCCACTCTGTTTCTGGTAAATTTAAGTCCCCAGCTAATATTATTCTTCTCTCCAGTGTTTCATACAAGAAATGTATGAATTCCTCTAGGTCATCAACACTTGACTTTGGTGGTCTATACATTCCAACAATTGTTATATATTCCAGGTTGTCTTTATTGTCACAGTTACACAATCTATATCATTGGTGTTATCACTGAACATGTAATAATCACAGGTCTCATAATTATCTTTAATATGTATCATAGCACTTCCACCTGATTTTTTAAAATGTCTGTTGCAGTAAAAACATTTAGACCATGAAAGAACTAATTTCCAGTCATTGTTCTTTAACCATGTTTCGCAAACAATAACATCAGTCCTGTGGAAATGTAACACATTTTCCAATAATAAAACTGTATTATTAATGCTCCTAGCATTAACAACCTTCAGAGATGCATCAAATGTTGCTATCTGTGAACTGTTACATTTTTGAACTGGCAAAAATCCTGTCTAGTGTTGTTGTCAAATATTGCAAAATATCTTGCTGCATAAATTCCCTTCCTTGATCTTAACAAATGCATGCCATCCTGTCTGAACACATGTGCCCAAAACTAGGCTTGGATGTGTTGTTACACATTTCCATTTCTTAAAACAGGACATTTTTTTCCATGCTGGTATTTGCCCAGAAAATATTTTCATTCACAGTGACCTGACTATCTTTTCCACACGTGATGTGTGAAAAATACATCTTAACACCAGTACAAGCTATACTATCTAAGAGAGCTGTAAGTTCCCTACTAATAGTAAGAGAGTCTGTGTGGATGAGATCATTTGTTCTAACATGAATGAAAACAGATCCATACTTCCTTACATTAAGGGATTCCAAAGCTTGACACATCTTCCATTTTTGCTCTCGGCAAGCATAACACTGTTCATTATCTTATTTGCAAAAATAAGTGTTAACTTCCTCTAATAATAGAATCTCCAATTACAAGAATATCTTTTTTGACCAGATCTGAAGAATCTTCAGCTTCTAATACAGTAATATCTGCTCTGTCAGTTGTTATAAAGGGATGATTTCATCATTATTACTCTTATTAATCCCACTGTTTTCACTGGGTATTAAATTTCCAAGCATGCAATTCTCATCCAGCTAGTATCGTAAATCCACAGCTTGAGCCATGTAGTCAACAGCTGTCTTTGTCTTATTTTTTCTTTCTTCAATCCTTCCATGTTCAATTTTGATTTCTTCCTTTTCACCTGCCCCTTGCCTCATTTTTCTGCCTTCTCTTTTGAAAAAATGATGCCTTTTTCCTGTAGACTGATGCCTTTCTGACAGAAAAACTTTTATCATTCCCTGTATTCTGTACATTAGATAACAAAGCAGTGTCATTTGTAGTATGTATTCAATTTGCATTATAAACTTTTATCAGTTTCCTTTTCTTTCCTGTTATTTGTTGTGAATGCCTGCCTTTCTTTTTTGTTTCCTTCTAAACAGCCTGAATCCTCAGATTCCAAAGTTGTCAGGGGCATCATCTTGTTACATAGTACTTGAATGATATTTGCAGACTTTGTCATTTCCTAAATGTGTTCTATTTGCTCTTTGCCTAACGTTATTTATCTCACCAGTCCAGTCATTAATATATGTAACAACAGTTCAAGACAATGCCAGTTGCACAAGTGCAATCATCATCAGTATGTCTAGTTACTTCTAACGATGGTAAGCAAATTATCCAGCATTTTACATGAGGAACACAGATCACCAGTGTTATCAGGTGTTACCTTTAAAAATGCATAGCCTTTAGTACACTGTACAAGATATTTAGGCTTTAGCAAATCGTTAATGGCATACTCATTTAAGGAATCCAAAGAATAATCAAAGTCAGTAAACACAGAATTCAAAGAGAGCTTAAATCAAATTCTATGAGAAAGATCACGCAAGGAAGATGCAACTAAATACTAAGTTAAGTGCAGTAAAGTTGTTGTTCTGACTGTATTAAGTTCTGAAAATTGTACAAAAGCTATAATTATTTTACTATCACTCACAGTTGCCCTTCTTTGAACAATAAAAATCAATAAATCACAAACCAAGATTCGACTGTTTAGATAAACTCTTGATTGTCCTCTCTGCAGTCTGTGTGAATTTACAGCTGACTAGGCCCCTTGGGATAGCTAGAGCTTGCCTGTCTAAATCATATCCCTTTCTAACAATAAACAGTGAAAATTAAAGGTAAAACAACAAAATATAAATCAAAGAATATATTCTTGTCTACAAGAAATCCCTTCCTTCCTACAAGCACTGAAAAACAGTGGTAAAAAATAAAATATAAATTCATATAAAACTTCTCTTACCCTTCAACTCCACAGTAAATCACAAACCAGGATAGGATTGTTTAGAAAAGCTCTCCAGTGCTATGGCAGTATAATGTATCCTCCTCCATCCTGCAATCACTGTACTGCCATAGCTGCCAGTACAGCACTTTACTCCATGTATCATCCCTAGTCTTCAGCCCGCCCATCCCCATTATGACACCGATGCAATTATGGCACTTTAAAGAGTATTCCCTGGTGTCTAGTGCACTCTCTACCCCTGAACCCTGTTCTGCCATTGGTGCCATTATGGTACTTTAAAGTGCAATCCTCCACTCCTTGATCCCCATTTTGCTGTTTATGTCATTATGCCAATTTAAGACTAATCCCTGGTGTCTAGTGATCCTCCCGCCTTGTTCATCTTAGGTAGTTGAACACAGCCTTTTGGTTTTGTTTAATATAGTAAAGTGCTGGGGATTGTCAACCTGATCTACATGGCTGAACAATTTCTTGAATTTCTTGACGATGTAGATGGCTTCCTTGGAACTGCTTTAGAGAGATAGAGCTCATGGCTAGTTTGTATATGCATCTTCCCCCGAAATGCCTCATTAGCATTTAGCATGGCCACAATGCCAGCCCATCAAGGTGCTGCATACCTTCATGTCAGAGGAGCATATAGCACCATGTAAGGGTAGTAGCTAAATTGGGAAAAGGTACCACAATGTGTACATGAAGGTGTACATGTCATGGTACCTTAATGAACCCCCCCCCGACTTTTCATTGCATAATGGGACAGGAGTAAAGCGTCCTGGTTAGCATACAGTCGAGCAGAGAATAACTACAATGGGTTTACCTGATATATATATATATATATATATATATATATATATATATATATATATATATATATATATATATATATATATATCACAGAACCCAAAAGCAGAGTAACACTGTAAGAAGGCACAACATCCAAACATGTAAATCCAAGTATAAAACTCCTTTATTGTACAATGGTAAGTGCTTTCATGGTTGAACAAAACCACTTTATCGGACAAGGAATGATGAAACTAACCACCTTATATACATACACAATAAAATCAATTAAAATTCCCTCCAAAACTCTTAAAGGGACATGAACAAAAATCAGCCCTTGCCTAGCTTCTTCATCAGTCCTTGCCTGGCTTTTTCATTTTCAATACAGGCTTGACAGATACAGATTCATTCAAGCCATATTGTTTATGTGCTGCAAGTCTAAAAATCCACTGTAGTTCAATACATTCAGTATTAGACACAATGGGGCTTAATCTATTAAATTTATATATGACATGAAGAACTTGAAAAAGGAACCTATGGTCAGATCCATATTCTAATGTGTGTTTGGCCAATGCACTATAAGTAAAAGATTTCCTAGTGCAATAGTCATGGTCCCTTATTCTTATTCTCAAAGACAGATTAGTTTTCCCCACATAAAAATGGAAACATGAAACACAATGAGCCACATAAATTAAATCAGTAGTGTTACAATCTGCCCAACATCTCAGTTCCCATAATTTACCAGTGGCTGGATGTTTAAAAAAACTAGATTCATCAATGAACTCACATAAATTACAGGAACCCCACTTGTGTGTTCCTGTAGCCACTAAAGGTGCTTTGTAAAACTTAGGATAGCACAAAAGTTGCTTCAAACGTCTTTTATTTTTAAAGACAAACTTAGGTTCATGTCCCATTATATCACTAGTTTTAGAATTAACCAACAAATTTTGCCAATTGTCAAAAATCACCTTCTTATATTGTCAACATCGCTCAAAAAAGATAACACAATAGGTAATGTATCCCCGGCCATGTATTTAGTATTAAAATCACCATACAACTTGTGCAGGTGACCTATCTAAAAAAAATGGCTTAGCTCACCCACTACACTCAGCCTGTACTTTATTAAAAGCTTTAGAAATTTCATATGAGGAATATCCTCTCAGTATAAAAGCATCATGTAAATATTCCATTTCATTTTTAAAATCACATTCCTTACATGATAGCCATGACACCCTCATCCCTTGACCCACCATAATGTTGGAAATACATGACCAGGATACATACTGGTACGATGGAGGAAAGAGGGAATGTAACACGGCTTTCTATACACTTTGGTTGAAAGATTACCTTCATTCACCATAATAGAAACATCTAAAAACTACTTGCAGATACATTGGATGTACATTTTAAAAAATGACTGCTATTATTTAATTTTTCAAGAAAACTATTAAACTCATGTGCATGGCCTCTCCATCCAATGAAGAGGTCATCTACAAAGCGGGAATAAAACGCCACTTCAGATGTACTCAAAATATTATTCTGCTCCCACTCAATCATAACAATATTAGCATAAGAGTTAAAAATACATTATACTCCAGAAGTAATTCTAAAAGCATACATAAAAAATCAATCCTATCATCTGAAAACTGTTTGCTTTTATATAATGCATTCTTTACCATACATATTCCATCCTCATTGGGTATCCATGTAAATAGTGAAGTTACATCCAGCGTAGCCAATAATTCAAAATCACATTCTCCCTGTGTTCTTATATATTTATACAGGTCAGTTAAAAAAATGTTGTATGTCATGCAATATTATTGGATATTGATTCAGAACTATCTTTAGTTGTATGTCCAAATAAATGGACAATGGTTCAGTCAACCATCCACTTCCAGCAACAATCGTCCTAAAGGAAGGAAAAGTAGCATGCTTATGGATGTTAGGAACACCGCACAATTGTGGTATTAAAGGTTCATCCACAGTTAGATATTCAAAAAACTGTTTCTCAAATAAGCCCATATAAAAGCACTCACTTATCGCAGCATCTACACATTGTTTCATTTTATCAGTATCACATAACTGAACTTCCTTATACGTAGATCTATCAGAAAGCATAACAATAACAGTAGCATCATAATACTCTGTATCAAGTATCACAATTTGTCCCCCTTTATTTGAGGGGCATATCACAATGTCAGCATTTTCACGCAATTTGGACAGAGCTCTCAACTCATTCTTAGATAAATTAGGATATCTCAATATTTTATTCTCACTTAAAAGATTGTAAAAGTCTCTCTCCCATGCTCTAATAAAAACATCTATATGGTAGGGGATGGACGGTACAAACACACTATGTTTCCTGAAGCTGACATTCATTGCAGTATTATTGTCATCAAACATTAATTTTAAACATAAATTACGTGCAAATAGTCTCAGTTCAATAAGTGTTTGACTAATGTCAAACTTTGTAGAAGGAATAAAGCCTAAACCTTGATTTAACAGTGACATCATATTGTGTAAGAGAGTACCTGGAGATATTCCAAATCAATCCGCATCTCTTAAGTTCCACATCTTTTTCAAAGTTTGGTTCGGAAAAGTTGCTGGTGGTTCTTTCCGTTTCTGAGCTGTACGCCGATAGTCCTGTTCAACAGAATTCCATCTCAATGGACGAAATGGAAGAGGGAGCTGCAGAAAATCCTGTTCCCACCTCATAGGAGTAATTATCTTGCATCGAACTACACTGTTTGCATTAGAGGCATTCATAGAAGTAGTCACAGAGTTAGTATTGGTCTCTTCTTGAACCTGTTCACCCAACGGTGTTGAGTAAACTGAACTGGTAGGTACTGTTGATGTCACATCAGTAACTTCACTCTGTGGTCTCCCTTCCGGTGGATCCAATCGTTATGAGGCATTCACTCTAGCAACCACCTGATTGGTGGAATCAGTCTGCTGTGGGTTCCGTTCTCTCAGCCATGTAAAAACATGGCTGTGAGCAAAATCATATAAATCTTGATTTTGTTTCTTCTTTTTTTGAACTAAAAGACAGCCCTCATACTGATTAATTTTGTCAGATAGTTCATTAAAATATAGTTCCACTGCTTCCTCTCCCAGAAGATTTACCTGTTCTTGTTGGTTGAGCTGGACTTTCTCCACAAGCTCATTATCAATGGGTGAAAAAAAATCAATTAGGAGACGCAAATATGATCTGCTTGTCTCCAAATTAATATGCTGCCACTGGGCCAACAATTGTGGATAGGTATTTCCATACGTAGGCATCGTCAAAATTCGGAGACCTCTAGGAATCACATTCATGCTTATACAAGCATCTAAATGGAACCTCTGGCACTGTGATCTTTTAAAATGATACATGTAATTTTCTATGCTTCATTTAATGTCCCGAACCTGTGGTCCAGGATCACAATGATTAGGAATATCTGAAGCATCTCCACTCAGATCACCAGTAAGCAAAGGGTTAAGCTGGCTAGTCACAAATGTCAATAGTCTATTGTTGCTTGTAACTTTCAAACCATCTACATTCATAGTATCAACTGTGTTACCTGCTGCCATGTTGCTGAAAGTATCCAAAAGTCTCCCAACAAGGCAAAGCAAGACAGTCTGTAGATAAAATATCAAAGAACCCAAAAGCAGAGTAACACTGCAAGAAGGCACAACATCCAAACACGTAAATCCAAGTATAAAACTCCTTTATTGTACAATGGTAAGTGCTTTCATGGTTGAACAAAACCACTTTATCGGACAAGGAATGATGAAACTAAACACCTTATATACATACACAATAAAATCAATTAAAATTCCCTCCAAAACTCTTAAAGGGACATGAACAAAAATCAGCCCTTGCGTAGCTTCTTCATTTTCAATACGGGCTTGACAGATACAGATTCATTCAAGCCATATTGTTTATGTGCTGCAAGTCTAAAAACCCACTGTAGTTCAATACTTTTACACACACACACACACACACACACACACACACACACACACACACACACACACACACACACACACACAATTATTTAAATAAATGTTCATCTAATATCACAAAATACATCCAGAATTACTTATTTACTTTTAAAGATAATTTTCATAATGGAAGAGTGAATAATGGAAGAGTAAACAGTGTGAGATAGCAGAAAAATATGCAAGCAGATGCAACAAAATTTGTTTTTGAATGATACCTCATATGTTCCAGTAAGTCTACACATTATTATTCACTTGTTCTCTCCCTCTATTTAAATGTTAAATAGATACAAACCACTAGGGCAAAATTCCAAAAGAGTTGCTCTCAGTGTAAGCCTTGCCATGTACGCTGAGAGTAAGTCTTTTGGTATCAGGGCAAATAAAATTAAAACATATTCTCTCTCTCTCTATCTCTCTCTCTCTCTCTCTCTCTCTCGCTCTTTGTCTCTCTATCTCTCTCTCTTGATTTTATACAGTATTGTTGCCACATACTAATTAAAGAAAGAATGTGCATGTTTTAAGCAATCAGATAGGGTTACTAAAAGATTGTTAGATAAGTTTATTTAGCTTCATATAAATGAGGATGGGTAATAGCTCTATGTGTCAGAGCAAATGGAATGTGACTTTATTTAGGGAACTTAAACAATGTCAAGAAAATTAATACTATGAGTTTTGGGGAGAGTTTGAAATTGCTATTAGTCCAGACTTTGAGTCCCACAGCCTTTGTCTGTCTGTTATATGATTTTGATTGGATTACTTGACTAGACAGTGTTCAGTGTTTTTGGGGAAGCTGTGATGGTCTCCTTGCCTGCATGGCTGGGGACAAATTATGAACATAAACATTAAACATATGTCTAAAAGGATACAAACTATATGTGATGGTAAATGAGATGAAGTTAAAACTTTTTTTTTTTTTTTTTTTTTTATTTTCTGTACAATATTGCTGGTATATATTAGTTAAGATAGGAATGTGTGTACCTTGAGCATTGACATAAAATTATTAAAACATTGTTGTGTGACTTACTCACATAAATGATAGCTGGTAGCTGGTAGAGCTTCTGAATGTAGAAGTAAATAACATGGGACTTTGCTTATGGAACTTGAACAGACTTGAGAAAGTTAGTAATGAGTGAGTTGGGGAGATTTTCATATCTGGGGGTGGGAACAACAGACTGAAACAAATAACTGTTAACACACCTTTTCTTGTGGTCCAGGGTTTGATTCCCACAGCCTTTGTCTGCCTTCTATATGACTCTCGGCAGGTTGCTTGACTGCTCTTTGCTCTGTGATTTTCGGGAGGTGGAGATAGTCAGCTTGATCGCTTGCCTCATTACTGCCTATCAACTTGGAGATTAACCATATACTTAAATGGATCAAACCTACTGTATGGTGATGGGGGAGATGAAACTAAAATACAATTTTTTGTTCTAAAATATTATTGATACATATTAGTTGAAGTGGGAATGTATGTACGGTTATTGAGGTATTGTTATACAGCTACCTATAGCTTCACATAAACAGTGGTTAGATGTGGCACAGAGTGGCAGAGGGGTGGTATATGACTTGTGAAATGTGAACATTGTTGAGAATGTTAATGATGTGAGTGTTACAGAGAGTTTAAGGTCTGGTGATAGATAAGCTGGATTGAAACTGTGAGCTGTTGATGAGCTATTCTTGTGGTTCAGGGTTTAATTCCCATGGCTTTTCTCTGTTTATCAAATGACCACAAGCAAGTTTCTCAGCTAGTGCTATGGAGATTTTGTTAAATTGGAATAATCTCAATAGTACACACTTCATAACAACCCATGAATCTAAATTTTAAACATGTTTAAATGGATCCAAGCTAATATGTGATGATAAGAATTATAACAGATATTTTGACCACTGTAATTTTTTTAATAATATATTTATAAATGACCAATATAAAGCATTTATTTGGTTAGACATCTATATCCATAGCTATCTGCATATACAGGTTATATGTTAAATGTAAGGGAAATTAGCATAAGTGGTTGGGATCAAGCAAAAATGAATCAGAAGGGTAGTTTAAATAGCGTTTATTTTCATACAAGGAATCTTGAGTTCATGGAATGAAATTAGTTTATTTGTATTTAGATATCCTTAATATGAATTATCTGCTGTCTGTATCTATGTCAAATAAAATGAGCTTGCAGGCAATAGTTTTCCTTTTTGCTTTCATACAGTCATTAATCCAAGGATTTGGGTTACTATAAAATAGCAATTAATAATAGCAAAATGTATCTGAGTGATATAAAATGTCTTCTTTAAGATGTCTGTATTATGGGCTCATTGGTAAGTACCAGGCTAGCTCATTGGTAAGTACCAGGCTAGCTCATTGGTAAGTACCAGGCTAGCTCATTGGTAAGTACCAGGCTAGCTCATTGGTAAGTACCAGGCTAGCTCATTGGTAAGTACCAGGCTAGCTCATTGGTAAGTACCAGGCTAGCTCATTGGTAAGTACCAGGCGAGCTGTACTTGTGGACAGTTTTAAGTCAAGCCAAGTTCCCTTTTAGTGCTTGAATGAATCTATCCCATTTGGTGTTAGACTGGTCCTACTCATCCCATGGTTAATAGTTATATATATTACCCATAGTGAAACCACCTGAGATCATACCATAGATAACTTGAGTGGACCCATGCATGGGATAAAGCATTTAGGAGCTGTGTTTGCCCATTAGTAATTCTGTTTCCCATCCATAGATCCAATTTGCACTTGAATATAGACAGGAATGAACTTTATGTCAGTGGGAGTCTGTTCCATAGCAGTGTACACTCTTAGAGATACACCTATCCCTCCAAACCATTCTGTTGATGTTGCAGAAGAGGCTTAGATCCCTAGACCTACCATTTCTGATGCGTTTTTATAGTGAATTTAAATGGGATCTATAGAGATTAAATATTTACAGGTTACTTTTACATGTATTTGTAAAGAAATAGCAGCAACAGATTATATAAGTATTTTAGATACTATTAAAACAATAACTACAGGGAATAAGTTATTTTTAACAGATTATATTGAGTTTAATCACAATGATTATTTTACCCAAAATACTTTATTTATTTATTGACATTTGATTACCGGGAAAGTCGGACTGGGTAGGAGCCCATTTTCAATGGGGGCCTAGGGAGAAAAGCTTCAAAACATTACAAAACTTTTTAAGAACAATAATTTTACAGTCTTTATAAAACAAAAAACAAATACAGTTTAAATAATTATACCAAATTAGACAATATAAAAACATCGGTTAAGAATAAATACAAGTTATATGATAATGATTTAATAGTTAGAGAAACTTTAGCCAGCTTAGAGAGAAATTAAAAGAAAGTTAGTATAATGTGGGCATGAATTGCAATACAAAGTGAGAGAAAAGCAGGCTTATGGTATATTATAGCAATAACCCACACCTGGGTGTGGGTAATGCTAAATTTACCCACGGTTGGCATGGTTTGGTCCCGAGGGCGAAGCCCGAGGGACCAAACAAAGCCAACCGTGGGTAAATTTAGCATTACCCACACCCAGGCGTGGGTTATTGCTATTATACCATGACATTATTTAAGAAAAGAAACTATTGCTTTTCTTAAATAATGGCATAGTATATTGCCTGTTTGCTGCCCTTCCGCAGATGTCTGGCATCCGTGGCAGTTCTGATGTACTGCGCAGCTGTGGGCAAAAGCAACGGAGAAAGCAAGATCTCCGTTGCTTTTTTTTTAGTGTTTCGCTATGTTAAATGCGTTTAACATAGTGAGACAGTTTTAAAATAAGCAACGGACATTTAACATAGCGAAACACTAAAAAAAAGCAACGGAGATCTTGCTTTCTCCGTTGCTTTTTTTTAAAACACTGTCTCGCTATGTTAAATGGGTTTAACATAGCGAGACAGCTTTAAAATAAGCAACGGAGATCTCCGTTGATTATTTTAAAGCTGTCTCGCTATGTTAAACCCATTTAACATAGCGAGACAGTGTTTTAAAAAAACGAGTTATACTAATGGAAAAAAGTCCGGGCAACCGGACCTTTTTCCATTAGTATAACTCGATTTACAACGGGCACGCTGGCCAATCAGCATGCACGTTTTGGGGGGGTCATGGTATAATAAGAGAGAATGCCTGGGGAGATAAATTGATAGAAGTAAGAAAGTGATTGAAGAGAGGAGAGTAAGGAGATGTAAGGTATGAATATGTATTTGTTTACATTTACGGATATAGTTTATCCTGGTGTTAAACAGGATCAGAGCCAGTGTTTGGCTAGGAAGTCTTTCGGAATGGTTTTAAAGAAAGGGAGGGAGGGTATTGACCTCATGGATAGAGATAAGGAGTTCTAGGCCTTAACAACATAGTACAAGTACTGATGATGCCAAGCAGATTTGATACAGTTGTGGACAGACAGCAGATGTTGGTGATTATAGCAATAACCCACACCTAGGTGTGGGTAACGCTGGATTTACCCATGGTTGGTGTGGTTTGGTCATGAGGGTGAAGCATGAGTGGCCAAACAAAGACAACCATGGGCAAATCCAGCATTACTCACACCCAGAAGTGGGTTATTGCTATTATACAATGACATTATTTAAGAAAAAAAATAATTACATTTCTTAAATAATGGCATTGTATAATGCCTCCTTGCTGCCCTTCCACAGCTGTCTGGTATTCTGTGGCTGTTCTGATGTACTGCGCATGCGTATGCTTATGCAGTACATCAGAGCTGTGGGCAAAAGCAATGGAGAAAGCAAGATCTCCGTTGTTTTTTTACAAAGTTTCTCTCTATGTTAAAGGAGTTTAACATAGCGAGACAGCTTAAAAAAAGCAATGGAGTATCTCTGTTGTTTTTTTTAAAGCTGTCTCGCTATGTTAAACCCATTTAACATAGTGAGACACCTTTAAAAAAGCAACGGAGATAAGAAGATCTTTGTTACTTTTTTTAAAGCTGTCTCGCTATGTTAAACTCATTTAACATAGCAAGACAATGTGTAAAAAGCAACGGAGATCTTGTGTTCTCCGTTGCTGTAAAAAACAGTTTACTAATTGAAAAAGTCAGGGCGACTGGACCTCTTTCCATTACTATAAATCTGATTTCCAACATGCATGCTGACCAATCAGCGTGCACATTTTGGAATATTAATGAGGGGTCATTGTATAATGGATCATAATGACTGACTGGGAACATAGTTGTGTAGAATGTTATTTAGTACTGGACAAGCAGATAGATACTGGATAATTCCAGAGGTTGTAAGAAGTTGTGCATATGTTAATTGATGGGTTAGTTCTAACCAATTTAGGCTTTTTAGTGATATATAGCGGTAGGTTCTAAAAATTATATTTGTTGCAAATTTAGCAACTTTGTTATGACATTGTTCAAATTTTTTTTTTTGTGATGCCTGAAGGTTAGTAAGGATGGGAGGGCCATAAAGACGTGTGGGGAGGAGATAAGTAGTGGCAAGTGTAGCTATAGTTAAATCAATGAAAAAGTTTTTGGCTGTATTAATCATCCTTAGTTTTTGATGAGTTTTTCTTATGCAATTTTGTACATGCAGGTGGAATGTATGATTATTATCCATATCAAACCATTCAGCTGTCAAGGTTTCATCCACTATCATCCCTAATAATTTGTTATGAGAAGTGGCTTCAGTAGTTGTATTATCAAGAGAGAGGACTTTAAATGTTATTTTTCATGGGACAGGGATATGGGGAACAAATTAGTAGTTAGGTTATTTAGGGTTGAGCATGAACTGTATAATATTCTTTCTCCACTGAGTGTTCTCGGAACTCATTGCATTGTGGTTAGGGGAAATCGCATTCTGTGGAATAGAGCAGGAAACCCACGTGCCATTTAGGATTGTTTAAGGGCAAACCAAATATACAGCCCTGGTGTCTGCTGTTGTACCCTGTCCGGAAAAATTAAACCAAAGCATGCTACCTCTGTATCCTACCTCAAGCCAAGTCTTCACACTGCCAAGGAAATGCCACTCTGACACTGACAAACCAAACATACAGCCCTGGTGTCTGCTGTTGTACCCTGCCTGGGAAAATTGAGCCAAAGCGTGCTACCTCTGTAACCTACCTCAGGCCAAGTCTTTGCACTGCCAAGGAAACTCCAATCTGACACTCACAAACCAAATATACAGCCCTGGTGTATGCTGTTGTACCCTTCCCAGGAAAATTGAACCAAAGCATGCTACCTCTGTATCTTACCTCAAGCTAAGTCTTCACACTGCCAAGGAAACTCCAATCTGGCACTATATATTTATGTCACAAAAACTATAACCTATACTTGCACTGTAAAATAGTGGCTGCTCTATTCCATTAGCCCTATATCTCTCCCCACCAAAACACCTTTGGGTTCTCACCCCCACCATTTATTTTTCTCACTGTTTAATTCTGAATCCCTTTTCTCCAATTGAGAGAAACTTTCTAAATCATCCTCCAGTGTGTTAAATTCTATCTTAAACTTCATACATTTGTACTAGATACATTCTCCCAGTAATTGGTCTGCTGTACTGCCATAAAACTCTCCTTTTAGCCTCATAGATCAGCTTATCTAAACTCCAGAAACTCTCCAAACCTGTGGTGTTGATTGTTTTTTTTGTTTTACACTAAGCAATCTGACTTCTCAGGCTTGTGATTCCCTTGTTAAATGAATGTAACATTATCTAATCCATCATCCCCATAAACCAGCATACCCATAATCCTTTGCATGTTTTTTAAAACCAACAGTAGCGTACCGCACTATCTTTGTATAATATTTTTTCTCCCCTGAGTGTTCTTGGAACCCTGTGCATTGTGGTTAGGGGAATTGCATTCTGTCGAATAAAGCAGCAAGCCCACGTGCCATTTAGGATTGTTTAAGGTACAGCTATCCTACATTTGTGAGATATCTGTAGCTTATAACACTGCTGTTTCTTCCTAAATCAAATATACCTTATGTTAACAAAGTATATATTACAGGTGCCAGTCTAGGACTAGCTTTTTCTTTTCTAACTTATAATGAATATGTTTGCCATATTTTATTTTGACCTTTGTGCATTTAAAAAAGCACAGTGTCCTAAATCTGACTGTTATCTGCTCTTGGGCAGTTTTAATGTGGAGATGTTTGTATTGCTTGCTCCTACTGAATTATTAATGTGGTGCTCCATACAAATGATTGAGGAAACAGCTTAACTAGTTAGATATCTGTGATTGGAGACGTCCTGCCCCTGGGAGGATTTATAGTACATTTACTTCTTTTTAGTTGTACAGTAGTGATTTTCGTTTGTGCTGGCTCATTCTGACTATTGTTATTAGTGGTGCCAAGTGTATTTTAATGCTTACTGGAGACAATGTTATGAACTGAAAGTTCTACTGAAGTATTTTAATGCTTACTGGAGCTAATGGTATTAACTGAAAGTGATACTGAAGTTTCTGTGTTTCCCACCTTACAATTTAAACAGATCTATCACATTTCTATAGAAATGGTAGAACGTTTAAGTTACAATAAGCTTAGGAAGAGTTGACTGCTACTTTTGTTTCATTGTGATTTACTGCACATATAATTCTGCCTATGTAGATAGTATAAAATATATTCTTATTCTCTTAACTAATGTTGTAATCACTGTTCATCTGCTTTTAACCTCACTGCTACTATATAATCCTCCCTAACCCTGTATTATCACTCTCTCATGTTTTTATCTTTACTTTTCATATCCTCCACCTCAGCCCACCTTTCTTTCATGCTGTTTCATGGTGTACCACAATTATTGTACTGAATCTCGAAGGCCCTCTTTTCCCCTGCTCTTCCTATACAATTGACTGACTGCTGTTAGAGCTCTACCTTGTACTAAGCTCTTCTTATGCTAGTAAGACCTTCATCAACAAACGTCCTCCTACTCTGAGACATGCTCTCCTACCTCATCTGCCTCCACTGAGTGGCAGTACCTTAACTGTTTACTAGCTGCTTTATCTTATACCCCCTCCTCTTATTTTCCCTATCTTTCTCATACACTCCCCACCTTACCTTTCTACTGGCTTTTCTCCTATGATTAATCCTTCCTTTGTCTCTCCCATTGGTGGTCTTACTTTCCATTAATCTCACCTCGCTCTCTCCTTTACTTAGGACACACCAAATATACAGCCCTGGTGTCTGCTGTTGTACCCAGTCTGGGAAAATTGAACCAAAGCGTGCTACCTCTGTATCCTACCTCAGGCCAAGTCTTTGCACTGCCAAGAAAACTCCAATCTGACACTGACAAACCAAATATGCAGCTCTGGTGTCTGCTGTTGTACCCTGCCAAGGAAAATTGAGCCAAAGCATGCTACTTCTGTATCCTACTTCAAGCCAAGTCTTCGCACTGCCATGGAAACTCCAATCTGACACTGACAAACCAAATATACAGCCCTGGTGTCTGCTGTTGTACCCTGCCCAGGAAAATTGAACCAAAGCATGCTACCTCTGTAACCTACCTCAAGCCAAGTCTTCGCACTGCTAAGGAAACTCCAATCTGACACTGTATGATTATGTCACAAAAACATATAACAGGTACTTGCATTATACAATAGTGGCTGCTCTATTCTACTGGCCCTATATCTCTCCTCACCAAAATGCCTCTGGGTTCCCAACCCCACCATCTTTAATTCTGAATCCTTTTTCTGCAATTGAAAGAAACCTTCTAAATCACCCTCCAGTATGTTAAATTCTATCTTAAACTTCATACATTTGTACTAGATACGTTCTTCCAGTAATCAGTCTGCTTTACTGCCATAAACTCTCCTTTTAGCCTCATAGATCAGCTTACCTAAACTCCGGAAACTCTCCAAGCCTGTGGTGTTGATTGTTTTTTGTTTTACACTAAGCAATCCAATTTCTCAGGCTCAACCCACTCCTTTCACCCTCTCTATGCCCAAGCTCACTCCACTCCCTTACCCACCCCCATATTATTTCCTTTATACCTAACCTCTCAGGAACTACCTCCTCTCTGGACCCTCCCCTTCCTGTCTTCTAGCAACTTCTGAAACACCCCCACACACCTTATACTCTAGACTCTTTCAGATGACTATTCCTTCTGACCTACATCAACCCCCTCTAATGGTAACTTCTCTAAATCTCCTTCCACATTCTTATATTACTGCCACTATACCTCCCATACTACTCTAGCACTAGATTCTTTAATTTATAAGACTCTTACACTTCACTCAAATATGACTTTTTCAATCTACTCCATTCTCTGCCTGCTTCTCCTACTTCTCCTCTCCAGTCTTACCTCTTATAACTACCATTTAACTCCAATATACAATGATCCCACAAACACTCAAACAAATCATTTCTCTCCCCATTACAGTCTTTTGCAATTTGCTCCTCTATCCTACCCTTGCATACTCCTCTTTATAAGGTAAAACCCCACCTTTCTACACTACTTATTCCAAAGGCAAAACTAAACTACTCCACTATCACCCATATAAACACAAACTCTACTTCCTATCACTTGCCCTACTCTTGTCAGGTGACATTCATCCTAATCCAGGTCATACCCTGCACTCTCCCACCAAAGAAGCTGCTACCCCTAATGTAACACACCCCACATGTCCCAATAAACAAATCTCATTGTATTCTATGAATATTTGAAGTGTACTTAAAAAAGTCAGTGAGTTACATGCCTGGATTGCAAACTACAATCTCCCTCACTGAAACCTGGCTGAAGTCTCAAAACCCTGATAAACAAATGGTCCCACCTGGTTATAGTATCCTACACCTAGATCACCAGAAGAAAAAAGGGGATGGAGTTGCTATAGTCTACTCCACAAACTCACTCTTACATGCTCTAACAAATCTATCCCAGCCTTTCCTCCTGCTGAAATTCTGATGGCCAACTTAAAAGTTAACAATTATATAATTATCACTGTAGTAGCCATTTACATCCCTCCAGAGGACAACATTCCTGAAAATATTCCCTCATACCTCTCACAGCATATCCCTAATGAAACCTTCCTCCTTGGTGATGTAAATATTAACTGGCTTACCCTTTGGTCTCCTAACTCTACTACATCCATAAACTTACATGGGTTTTCTCAACTCATAACTGAACCTACCCATATCAACAATCCAAATAACCTGAGCATGCTTTTAGACTGGATCCTAGTATCTGATCCCCACAAATACCATAACGCTAATGCTAAAACCCTCCCAAACTCCCTAAGTGACCACTCCCAAGTAAAAGCTCTGAGATTCACTCCTCACTTTTCAAGGCCATACAAATACATCACATGTCGCAAACTAACTTCTGCCCTGTCCACTCATTCATCTTTACCTTTCTTAATATTCTCAACAGCCTTGCACCTCTTTCAAACATATCCCCATGGCTAACAAATGCTACTCGCACCCTAATGAAATCTAGAGATAGGATGTGGAAAACATGGGTGAAAACTAAGCTCCTTACAGAGTTACAAAAGTAGAAAGAACTCAAGAAATCTGACAAAAAACACATTATTAAGGATAAAAAGAATTCTGCTTTAAACCTCCCACCACTCAAAGATCCAACATCAAAAAATTCTGGAACACTATTAACCAAATATTACATCCTGGGAACCCCTCTTCTCCTGATCCCTGCCCCAACAAGACACCTGAGGAAATTGCTGCCATCTTTAATAACTACTTCATCAAATCCATATCCAAAATGTTTACCTCTGACCCCTCTTCCACTAAAGCTACAAACTCTAGTATCAACTGGTCTAACTCTTCCAAACCCTCTCCAACTTTAAACTCTTCTAATACTTTCCCCTTACATCTGTTCCTACCTGCTACATTAAATCTCTACTCTCCAAACTAAAACCCTGTTCCACAACTGCTGACAAAATTCCTTCCTTTTTCCTGCAGTTAGCTGCAGACACACTTGCTCTATCTTAATAAATTGTTCTATCGCTGAGTCAAAGGTGCCTTCTATCTGGAAAGAATTTTACACTCTACATATACATAAAGGAGGTAACTCCACTGAAATCACTAACTTTAGACCCATCACCATCCTATCTCCACTCTGAAAAATGCATCCATAAGCAAGTCATGCAATATCTAGTACAAGAAAACCTTCTCACACCCACACAACATGGCTTTCACCCTAAACACAGTATCACTATTGCCCTTATATCCTTCCTTAGCACAATCTCTTTTGCAAGAGATAACAACAAACTCATCTCTTCTCTTTTCTTAGATCTTTCAAAAGCCTTTGACACTGTGTCTCACTCACTTCTACTGTCTAAACTGTCTAATCTTAACTTCTCTACTTCTGCTGTTTCCTGCTTTTCCAGCTATCTTTCTGATCGACTGCAATCAGTTAGATGGCAATCTGCTGTCTCCATTCTCTCTCTGTTAAAATGAGTATCCCTCAAGGCTCCATTCTTGGCCCATTACTTTTCAGGAAGATAGGAAGAATAAGAATTTTCAATATCTATACTAATCTACTCTATATGTCCTGCCCACAATCCTCTCTGATACAATATGCTGATGACTCTACAGTTATCAACATTAATGACACCCCCTCTGAACTCATCTCTACCACTCAGACATCCTTTAACCCAGTAGAAACCTGGCTCTCAAAAAATCTGCTTATTCTGAACCCAAAGAAAACTAAAGTTCTACCTTTCTTACCCAAAAGTATCAACCACCTTAAACATACTCTCTCTATACAGTCTCTCAACAATACTCCCACTGAAGTTAAATCAAGCACAAAACTCTTAGGTGTCATCATATATGATTAACTAAAGTTTGACCTACATGTTAATAACTGTATTCAGAAGACTCACCTAAAACTTGGCCTCCTGTACAGAAATAAAAAGTTTCTTGCTAACAAAGCAAAATAAACTCTCTCATGCTTACCTCCTACCCAGTCTACTTTATAGCTCCCAAATCCTAACAAATCTCAGCTTCTCTCTTCTGACTAAATTAGAATTGGCCTGTAACAAAGTAGCAAGATTTGCGGCACACAAAGCATTTACATCTGATCAATGGCTCTCACTTAAATACTTAAACTGGCTTGAATTACCACACCAGCTTCTCCTCTCTCAGCTCCTGATCATTCACTCTATCCTATACCAGTCTTCCTACTGCCCTAGCATATCTCCTCTTATCTCTCACTATTCTCCCACCAGATCTCTATGCAGCTCAGACCAAGACCTTCTACAGATCTACAAACCCAAAACAAAAATGGTATCTAACCTCTTTATTTACCATCCAGCATTTTTTGGAACAATCTTCCATTAGAAATTAGATCCCTCAAGCAACTTAAATAATTCTAAGCAGCTACCAAGGAATATTTAAAAAGTCACTGGTCCTGCCACTGTACTCACCCTTCCTAATCTCCTCTACTATCCCTAAAACAGTGCCCTGTCTGTCTACTATGCTGCTTTGCTTAACTGTCCTCTACTACTTGTATTACCCCTTAGCTCTTCCTATCCTCTTTTACCTGGAATCTTTACCATGAACAGAAACCTCCTCTTACTACTACAAAAATATCCATCTCTCTCCTCTCTCTCACTCTGAAATACACAGTATCAGTTTTTACAATAGAATTTTCTTCTGTTTCTGCTATATATGTAAAAATTATATTCCTTTGTTATACTGCTTTATTTATTGACAGATACTGTAAATAAATTTCAATTCAGTTCTTTTAATGGTTAACTTTGTGGAGCTTTTCTCCCCTGGCATCTGCTGAAAAAGGGCTACTCCAGCTCAGTCGGACATTCCCAGTCAACAAATGAAAAACAAATAATAAATAAATAAATTGACAGCTACAAAGTCATTTTCAGTTGCTGTTAAAGCTTCCTGAGTAACGTTTTGGAGGTGTGCCACATTGTCAGATGTGCAAATGAGTGTGTAGTCATTTGTGTACTGTATTAGGGAGGCCTGTTGTGTAGATGCATAGAGGATGTTGCTGAGACGGTTAAAGACGAGGGACCAAAATAGAGCCTTGTGGTACACCAGTGGTAACTGGGAAGTATGAAGAGAGGGTGGAGTGCCATTTTACTGACTGATACCTATTTGATAGATAGCTCTTGAACTATAGAAGGGATATCTGAGAAAGACCTAATGAGGACATTTGAAGTAAACGTTTACTAAGACAAATTGTATCAAAGGCTTTAGACCAGTCTAGAAATAAGGGAGAAACTAGTTTGGCAGTATCTGCATAGGTTGGAAGGGCAGGCTAGTAGCAGATGTTAGAATTATTTCTTAAGCAAATCATGGAATGAAAATTAAGGTAGACGTCAATAAAGCAGTGAGGCAAACAACAAACAGTATTTGTGCAATATAGAAATGAGTACGATATTGATTAGTATGAAATACCAGGATATCCAATAGACAGAATACTGGGCAATCTAGGTAGGTCAGAAAGGCCTAGTATGATGAGTTTCTATATTTCTTTGAGTGGAGCAACTTGTTGATTAAAACAGTTAACATCTGATTTATATTCTACAAGACATGTCTCAATTGCAAAGATATGTCTTAAGTGCTTCTCCATAAATTAATTGTTGCTGGGGAGCACATGACACAGATGTCTGAAGTATCTGAAATGTGGCTCAATTCTGGCATATCTTGCATGGCAGAATAAGCCAACTAGGCATATGGCAGGCACTCCCAGTAAAGTGTCTTCTCTCAATATTTAATTAGTTTACTGCAAGGCTGAATGCAAAATGCACTGCAAGTCATGAGATCTTATTGTATGTAAGCCTGCTTTATTATACATAAGCAGTCTGAATATAATATGTATGGGCTTATTTGACTATCTGTGAGAAGTAATGACTTAAAAGTATAAGGATCCTGTTTTCCTGTCAGTAATGCTAACACTACATCGCCATGCCTCATTACTGGTGTAGTGCTAACTTACTACCTGTAGGTTTGTGTGGTATGATGAACAGGGTTGACTTCATGTATGTGACCTAGTTCTTCAGAGTATGATGGGTTAACCCTCCCCCCCCCCCAAAAAAAAACACGTGGGCATGTGCACATGCAAACAGACAGACACACACACACACACACACACGCACACACACACACACATTCACACACATGTTACTAGTCCAGTTAATAGAGATACCACTCATCTGAGGCAGAACTCCTCAGCTACTCTGTTATTCATTATAACTGACAGATTATTAATCAGGTTTCCTTAAGTAAGACTAGATCATCCAGCCCATGAGAAAAGAGCACTCTTCAATGAATAAAAGGCATATATTAATATGACATATTCATCTCTCTATAATGCCAATGTCCATCTCTTGGTTATTAAGTAAGCTATAAAACTTTTAGATCAGAAGAGGCATTTGTCACATGCTCATAAATCATTTGACAGTCTCAGAAGTTCTCAATCAAGTCTACCATCAGAAATGACAGAACAAAAGCATGGTCATGCATCTGTGTCACGTTTGTGTGTGTGTGTGTGTGTGTGTGTGTGTGTGTGTGTGTGTGTGTGTGTGTGTGTGTGTGTGTGTGTGTGCGTGTGTGCACGTGTGCATGTGTGTGTGTTTATGTGAGTGCGTTCATGGGTATATGTGCCTGAGTGTCTGACGTATCTGGGTGTATATGCATTCTTTAGTATGTCTGAGTATATGAGTGTGTGTGTGTGTGTGTGTGTATGTGTGTGTGTGTGTGTGTGTGTGTGTGTGTGTGTGTGTGTGTGTGTGTGTGTATGTGTGTGTGTCTGTGTGCGCGCAGATCTATGTTTAATATGTGTGTGTATGGTGCTTATATGCTGTTGTAAGTATTTTTTGAGTGTTTGTGTGTATTTGTATACGCATGCGTGTAATGTGCATATACATATATGTGTTTGCATCTGTCTGTTTGTCGTCCTGGAAAAATAAACTATGACAGAGATATAGTAAGAAGGTATATTGATTATCACACACAAATAAGTCATTTCAGAAGTGTCATACCGATTCAGCCTTTCAAACAAGTACATCAAATATGTTATCACATCCCTGCTTCAGCAACTTTAATAAACTGCATGATCTTGTGGGACATAAAACACTTAACAATTAACTGCCTTCAAGTTGCAACACAAGGGTCTTTATCTCTTGTTAGCTTAATTATGTGTTTTAATTTTAACAGTTTTTAAATGACCTCCATCAAGATGAGTCTAAGTGGTTTAATTAAACAAATAAATATGGTTACATCTAATAAAATGAAATCCCAAATTTGTCATAGCGATGCCTAATACACAGATGAGTGTTCTTCTGTGATGGTAATGTACTGCTATGTGCTAAAGTTTATCTGCCTATCACTTTAGTAACAACTTATTACCTAACTTCAATATACAATTCCCTTGGCAATACATGGCAGCAGGCTTTGTATACTAACCTAATAAAAGGTAGCAGGAAATAGTTTAATAACAAACTGTGACTAGATACGGGCTTCTGTTCAGTCTCATAATGTACAGATTATAATCACCGTAATGCATTACTACCGTGGCAGACAAGCCGCAGAAACAAGAATTCAAAGCTCACTACCAGCTTAAGAGAATTGACACTGTGCACGGATATGGGAATATGTGCATTTCCAGGAAAACCAGGGCACTGTTCTATTTAATTTACTTCTTCTCTCTCTCTCTCTCTTATGTATAATGGAGGTTTTGTAATGGACAGTTACTGGAAGCATCTGGCAACTGTCCCAGCCAGCTAACTGGCTTCATACTAAATGATCCAGAATCCTATATTTATAATCTTGAAATGCTTTCAGCCAGAAACCTATATTCCATCATATGCTGGATGGCCATATTTCAAGTTTCATGGACATTAGGACTGTATCATATTGAATAAAGCTATAGGATAGGCCCATATTTCACATTTTTGTATATTAGTATTTAATTAGATTAAATAAAACAATTACAGGCCCTTACTTCTTTCTTATTTATTTATTTTTTGTATACAAGTACTGTATCAGAGCCAATAAAATTGTAAAACAGGATATGTTCTGGAGAACAAACTTCTGCAAGAGCTTTTAAAAATGAAATAGTCAAAGCAGGATAAATACAATGCTACTGCCTGCTGTCTGTATGGGAAGACATTTTTAATGACACTAAAGGGGTTCATTACATACATTCTAGAGAAAGAATAGGAACAAAAAGACATTTAAACAAGTTTTAAATCATTCCATAATCATTGTTCTCTCATTTTTAACATGCTTCAGCTTTGACTTAAATATTTATTTCCATTTCTGTAAAAAATTGCATGTAATGGTTTATTGATAGGGGTCATATAATTTATCCATTTAGCTGGTACCCATGGTTTCTGAATAATCGTTGACTGTTGTGAGGTGATCTGCAGACCATCTGTGAAATGAGTGTTATTCACTCAAAGGGAGAAAATCAGCACATAACTCCACCCTGATAGGGAATAAGGGGAAGACAAATGACCACTATTTTGGGTGAGACAAGGCTTATGCCTTGAGTTAACAGAGATGTACTTCATATTGTAATATCACTGCATGTGTGTATGGTAGAGAATGTAGAATGAACACAGTGATATGACAAGGGGTATGTGTTCCATGGTTCCAGCTCGTAACAGTACAAGCAACTGTTGGTAGGGGCAAATCATTGGTACTGAAGGTGGTTCCAACCTGCTGGT
This sequence comes from Protopterus annectens, assembly GCF_019279795.1. Classification (NCBI taxonomy): domain Eukaryota; kingdom Metazoa; phylum Chordata; order Ceratodontiformes; family Protopteridae; genus Protopterus; species Protopterus annectens. The sequence goes on along the minus strand of NC_056744.1, from coordinate 1,295,399,184 downwards.
TCTGTGTGTGTGTGGGGGGTTGCTGTGGGGGGGGGGGTCTGAGATAGAAAAGGTGGAGGCAATAATACCTCAGGGGATAGCAGACATATGGACCCAAAAAAGCTAAGGTGGGTGAATCACAAAACTAGGTCACTGGGTCAAAATCTTTGTTGGCAAAAATCTACCCTTTTCATCAATTTACACTAATACAAATAAGATACAATGGATAAATGTATACAAAACAAGAGTTATAGTGTCATTGCATCAGTATGTTACAAAGTAAAACCAAATGCAACTGGACACTTCAGCTGTTTCTTTATAAATTCATGAAATCATATTAAGAGCTTGCATTTTCTAAAATCTCACTGAATGTATATGTATGCGTGTGTTCATCATTAGTTACCAGACATGTAGTTGATAAGAACAATAAGGAGGCTAATCCATTTTCAGTGACTTACTCAAGGTCAGACAGTGGTCAAATGGAGGCTGATGGAATCACATCTTTGACCACAGGAAGCCGCATGTTAATGGCTCATAGCTTTAATCCTTTGCATTGTATGTGTATGTAAGAAATATATATTATTAAAGATATTTAAAAGCTAAAGGCAATAGTAACCTGGTTTTGGAAATTATCTTTGTCTGTTTTGTAAACCAGAATGGATTAATTATTCATCATGTATGATTCTCCGTGGAGAGGGGGTATAGTATTAGAATTAGTTTCTAGAACATGAGCAAACTCTGCTGTAGGCTAGCATTTTATATAGTGCAGACCAATAACAAAGAATTAGATGTAGTCATATTATAATATTTGCTAAAGGACAGAGAGCGTGTTGTCAGGTTAGTGATGCCTTCTCAGTAAGATGACTCCTGGCATTCCCCAGCATTCCGTCCTGCCCATTCTGTTTTGGCATTTACTTCTCTGATCTAAGCAATGACAACAAAGCTCTCTGGCTGACTAAGTTCCCCAAGGAGTTTAAGCTGGTTGAAGATATTAAATAAATCAGTCAGTGATAACTAAAACCCTCTGAATGGAACTAAGCTGTATTAACTACTGGTGCACCAAAAAAGGGATTAACCTAAATCTCATGAAGCCCGATATTATCACCTTTGGAAAACAACCTATTCCTTCTAACTACTATATCAATGACACCCCACTATCAGGTGAGTCTGTGATCAGGGACTTGGACATTATGTTGATAACTCCTTCTACAACTATCGTCATGTAGGAGCTGTAGTCTGAAAATCTTTATATATCTCAAAAAGGCATCTCTTATAAAACCACAAAAGTTATTGTTTCCCTGCACTCTGTTCTGGTTAGATCCCTATTACAGAATATAGTGCAGCCCTCTGACATGTGTCTTACTAGACATAAAACATGGAGAAACTCAGGGATTCCTAAGAGAAAGAATATTGGGCCTCAAAACTCATAGTTATCAGGAAAGGCTGGAATCATTAGCCTCTACTCTATGTCATATAAGCTCTTGAGGGGAAACCTGTACCTTGTTTTCCTTGACCTCAGAGACCCTAATATATCAGACCTCCTCTTTCTTGATATATCAGCTAGCATAGCCAATACTAGAAAAAAGATGTTGGTATACATCAGGTAATAAATAGCACAGGTTCATTATTCAGACAGCAGAATTTCATTACCCAGACATTATAGGTTCATTACCCAGTGCCTCACCTTGCATGCCAAGCAATGTGGCAACATGTCAGCCTTAAAACATGGCTTAGATAAACGGCTGGCTGCCCAAAAACACACTACATATCTTAGATAAACAGATAGCTGCCCTAAAACACACTACATAGCTTAGATAAATAGATAGCTGACCTAAAATACACCACATAGCTTAGATAAACAGATAGCTGCCCTAAACACACTACACAGCTTAGATAAACAGATAGCTGCCGTAAAACAAACTACATTGCTTAGATAAACAGATAGCTGTCCTAAAACACACTACATAGGTTAAATAAACAGCTGCCCTAAAACACACTACATAGCTTAGATAAACAGATAGCTGCCCTAAACCACACTACATAGCTTAGATAAACAGATGCCCTAAAGCACACTACATAGCTTAGATAAACAGATGCCCTAAAACACATTACATAGTTTAGATAAACATATAGCTGCCCTAAAACACACTACATAGTTTAGATAAACAGATAGCTGCACTAAAACACACTACATAGCTTAGATGAACAGATAGCTGCCCTAAAACACACTCTGGAAACTATAGGTCTTGACCTCCTTGAAAAAAGTTGCTAGAGCTTAAGGGTGGATATTGTAATGGTATCCATGGTGTCTGGACAAACAGCTTTGTATTCTCTATGATTCCTAGGAAGCAGAACAAATTACATGTTTGTTTAATTTGTTCTAGTTCTCTCCAAACTAAAACTGTTATGGCAGAATGCATATGGGCATGAGTAATATATGTGTGTGTGTGTGTGTGTGTGTGTGTGTGTGTGTGTGTGTGTGTGTGTGTGTGTGTGTGTGTGTGTGTGTGTGTGTGTGTCTGTAGATTTATTTTTTCATGATGGCTGTGTACAAATTTGTTACTTTTGCTTAGATGTCTTTCTTTTTCATATTTAGCACAGTGACTGCATGTTTTGAAATTGTATAGCAAAGAAATATGTAAGTATTCATTGCACCTATTTATGCTAATGCACATCATGCAATTCACTACTTTAATGATTCTGCATCTAATTTTTATTTATTTTAGTGGGGTAATACAGAGGGATGATGGAAATGTAAAAGGGGGACATGCAGGAGGGGAAGAAAACAGACTATTTAAATAATATGTTAGGTGTGTAAGACAATGGTGGGATATGCTCATGAACAGGTAGTCAAATGTAAATTGTAATGCTAAGGCACTCTAATCATTTGCTCATCTTCTCACTAAGGGCATGACATCACTAACATGGACAACAAGGCTTGTGAGTCATAGTGGCTACGGAATTAATAGCAATGTATGATATAAAGAAGGATATGCACAATGTCAGGAATGGGATAGTGCATTGAAGGAAAGGATGAAGGATCAGAATGGAAGTTGAAATACGACAGGGAAGAGAGGGAGACCTGTGAGTAGTCTAGCATTTCCATCAAACAATAAAAAAAAAATATATATATATATATGGTTCCCATTCAGAAGCCTGAAACATCATAAGCCTGAAAAAAAAAAATCTGAAAAAAAAAAGCCTGAAATTCATTCAGAAAAAAAAAAAACTTGAAAAGCAAAAAAAATGAAAACCCAAATCCTGAAACTCAAAAATCCTGAAAAACACAAAACACATATAATGCTAATAGACAATGACATCAGTATGTCTATTTATTTTGTGTTTTCAGGATTTTGAGTTTCAGGATTTTGGTCTTTCAGGATTGGGCTTGGGCTTATGATGTTTCAGGCTTCTGAAATGGGAACCATATATATATATATATATATATATATATATATATATATATATATATGTATAATAAGTATAATAAAAGTGGCTGACTCAAGATTTTATTCCAAAACAAACCTAGTGCTTCAGTCTTCGCAGACCTTCCAGTGTATAACAACTAAAAGAAAATTCTAAAATACATAGGAAATAAGGCAAACAATTAAATAATTAACCAATCAAAGCAAGAAAATCATTTCAAACAAAAGTTGAAAAGAAAAAGCAGTTAAATCAAGAAAGAGATGGTGAATTATATCCAAGTCTTCCATATAAAGTCTATTTGCAAATCTTTAGAAACCAGAGCCAGAAATTTAAAAACTAACATAGCCTCTTTCTTTTCTAATGAACATTTCACATCTGTATTATTACAGCCTTCTATATTAATATGATATAAAACTGTAACAGTAAAACCATAAAACATGATATCATGATATTTAACAAAATGGTGAGCAGCAGACTTATCTGCACTCCCCTTTAAAATATCCTTGTTCTTGTACTCTGGCTTTACATTTCCTTTATACCAGACCACAAGAGCAACCCAGGGCATAGACAACAAGTATAAAAACAGCCATATATTTTTCACCTCTAAATCTACTTATTTCAAGAATCACGTATTGACAAATACAATTATTGCAAGGGATTGTATGACATTAATATTTTAGACTCAGAGGGGAGGGTACTTTTAAAATCAATATAAACCGAATAACCAGAAATGACTTTAACTTTCTTACAAGAAAATTAAGAGAAAACATTTGAAAATTGTTATTCTCATAAAAACATGCTTTTTACTGAAATGTTTAATTATATCACTTAAAATATTATATTCCATAATATAAAATAGATGCAAATTATTAAAAATATCAATTTACCAAATAAGCAAAATTTTCTTTTGCAAAATTTCTAAATTCTTCATAGGTTCATAGACAAATACTAGGCTAGCTGTTCTTGTGGGACATTTTAAGCTTAGGCAGTTTCCCTGTTGGTGCTTAAATTAATTTATCCCATTTGGTGTTATATTGGTCATACCCATCACATGATCAATAATTATATATTAACCCTAGTGAGAATAACTTGGATCATACCATAGAAAATGTGAGAGAACCCATACATGGGATGTAGCATTTTGGAGCTGCCTCTGTCTATTAGTAGTACAGAGAGTGATCCTGGTGTAAATTTTCTAGCACCCATCCACAGATCCAAGTTACGCTCGAATATGGATATGGATGAACTTTGTTTTACTTGCATGGGAAGTCTGTTCCAGAGCAGTAGTATACCTTGTAAGATATACATGTCCCTCCAAACAGTTCTGTTGATGTTGCAGAAGAGGTTTGCATCCCTAAACGCCTATTGACTTGCTGATGGGCAGTAGATCCCAGACTGGCCTTAGGAATTATGTGGCCCAGTTTGAAACATTTTGGTGGGTACCTCAGCTCACACTCCCTGCCTAACACCCCAACCCTCCTCCTGTGCTGGCTTCCTGGACTTAGCACTATTTTGGATTACAGCCTGAAACATATGCTATTACTGTGCATTAAAATAAAGCAATATGTTTGTTTATTTATTAACTTATATTTTGTCACATGACATGTTAAGCAGAAGTAACCAAATGGATTCCTGTATTAGCCCCAGATGCAATGTCTCCTAAAGTGTATTCTCATTGTCTGCTTAACTCCCTCAGGCACACAAAAAGGACCCTATTTTGGAGGCCACTGAGGCCTTGTGTCTATGTAATGCTTCACCAGGTGGATGCATCCTGCCTTACCAGTAAACTTGTTCTCAAACTTCTGTGGTATTACCCACATTTCTTGAACCTGTGGAGGAGGTACCTGCACACTCATCTCCCCACATCTGGTTGTTTTTTATTTTTTTTTATCTTTTTGTCTCTCTCTCTCTTTCTATCCTTTCCTATCTTCCCTTCATCATTTGACTTGAGTCTTATTAGTCACATCCCATGCTAAGCAGTAATGCATGCTATAAATACTTTGTTTTTGTAAACTGTTTCTTAAATAACATGAAGCATGATTTAGCCACCCACGTAACAACTCTGTTCAACTTCAGTTTACATACAAGTTTTGCACCAAGTGAATGGAGAACTGCTACAGATCATTCACTTGGATAAGGTAGGACCTTCCACACACCCAGGCAACTACAGAAAAATAAGCCTGACCAGCATCATATATAAAAAGCCATGGAAAGGCTTAGCAGGGAACTAATCAATAAGGGAACCTGCAAACACTGAACCTGTCTTGGTCTGGATTTGTCAAGGCAGGTCATGCTTACTCAACCTGGTGGACTTTTTTGAAAAGGTCATCAAAGCAATGGATGAAGGTAAAATGGTACACACCACATAGCTCACCCTAGCCCTAGCTTTTGACACAATCCCCCATTCAAACATAGTAAGGAAGTCATCTATCCCATGGAACTATCACATTGACAATGTACCCATAAGAGTTGAGCCAGTTGTTTGGGATTTGTGAACTTATGTGGACAGTGACCTCACCTTTGACCAGCATATAACCACAGTCATAAGTAGGTCCTTCTATATTGTGCAAGTTTTAAACAAAGGGATTGTATCTCCATCTAGTGATGTCATTGTCCTCCTTTACTCATTACATCACCGCTGAGTATAATGCCTCCTGTGGCATGGATCTGTCCAGACAAATGCAATAGCTGGATTGCCCAGAGATACCTTACTAAAAAGATGTAATGCATAAAAAATATGCCCTGCATGGACTGACTGAAGGCTCTGCCACTTTATTTGGTGTCCTACAGACTGGTATGAGGTGACATGTGTCTAGCATACAAGGCATTTTCTGACCCAGTAATGATGGATCTACCAGAGTTTGTCTTTGGCAGTTTGGAATTATATGGCCCAATAAGGCCCTGCTCTTCTGGGAGGCCCACACTAGGCTATGACAGGGTCATTAGAGCTTATGTGGCCCACTGATATGCCTGAAAGAGACTACGGAAAAGTGCAAGGCATTCTCATACTGGTAGTTTTGCTCCTATAGTAGTTGCAAGCCTTGTTTGTGAAGAAGACAAATGTTCATCATGACTGCACTAGTGACTAGTCCAGTTTTGTTATTAACTGCAGCTTCATACCGCTTGTATGGCTCATAGTGTTAACTTCTCATACACCCTCAGTCATTGATACTGAGTGCATAACATGATTTTCAACCCAAAACTCATCAAACTAACCATCTGGCTTTATGTAGTGCTCCAGTTAGTGTCTCATAATATAATAAGACCAATATTAATATGAAGACTTATAGAGAGGTGCTGTGCTTTCTTTTCCTTCGCTTGCTGACATGGATTTTATGGCTGCTAATTAAAACAATCACAGGATATAACTGTGGAGTAGTAAGCATAAATTTTGTGATGTGAGAAAATTTCTGATCACTAAGATTTGGGACAGAATTTTATCAATTCAGCAGAATGAGAAATATGAGGTGTTTAAATTAGTGAAAGAAGTCAGAGGTAGATAAACTGATTCAATTGGCTGGAAGTGGAAAAAAAAACAGTTATTTCAGTTTCAGACTCATAGGTTCATAGGTCTGCAGTAGGCTAACAACCACAAGGACCTTTTTAAGCCTAGCCATGCATCCAAAATCTTTGACAAGTGTTGGTACCCTAGAAAAGTGTAAGCAGGAGCTTGGGAGATGAAACATTTACAAACTCTTTATCCATTGGAGACATAGATGCCAAACCAGGGATGAATTTCTTATTCCCCATCCAAGTATCCAAATTGAACTTGAATTAAGTTAGGGAGGAACTCTGCTTCATGTGGATGGGGAGCCTTTTTCAGAGATGGGGTAGTCTCTAGGATGCATACTGCACCTGTCTCTCCAGCAGATCCTATTAATATCGCAGTCAAGGTTAAGTCTTTAGAATGGGTAATTCTAGTATCCGCACTCACATACAGAATCTGGAAGCCACGCAGAAAATTAAAGCAGGAAAATAGGGAAGAGCTTTACATGGAAGTATATTATATAAACATGGAGAAACTGTGTGGGTTTTACATAATCTCCCTACACCCAGTTTAATTTAATGTAGTGCTAGCCAATTAATGATTGTTTTTAATCGTACACTAAACTGTTATGTATGCTTTTAATTGTACACTAAACTGTTATGCATACTTAATGTCTGCTTTTCTCCTCGGGTCTCCACTGAAAATGGGCTCCTGGCCCAGCTGGACTAACCCGGTTAACAAATGTCAATAAATAAAATAAAAAAAAATAAAATAATTAAATAAAAATTACAAGAAAAACCTAACTAAGCTAGAGTTATCACTGTGTGATACTTTAAAGCTCCTGTAATAGAGGCCCATGTGATATATGCAAGGGGTTTGGTTTTATTGGCCTGAATGTATCCTTAAAGACTAAAAAAAAAAAAAAAAAAGTGAAAAAAGTCGTGGACATTCAAAAGCCATATAGCTGAAACACTTGATGTCCTTACAGGGTCATTTGCATATATCCCACGGTCCTCTATTACGAGGGGCTTAAGGTATGACACAGTGAAAACTCTAGCTTGGCTAGGTTTTTCCTGTGGTTTTTACTAATTGGTTTGACTGTGTGACCGTTTTACTCTTTGGTTTAAATGATTAAATACATAAAATTACATTTTCAGAAATAGTTATAAGGGGTGCTCTGTGTGTGTGTGTGTGTGTGTGTGTGTGTGTGTGTGTGTGTGTGTGTGTGTGTGTGTGTGTGTGTGTGGTGTGTGTGTGTGTGTGTGTGTGTGTGTGTGTGTGTGTGTGTGTGTGTGTGTGTGTGTGTGTGTGTGTGTGTGTGCACTGCTATTTCAAAGTAGAGTCCTGAGATTATTAGATTATTACTATTATTATTGTTGTTGAGCATTCTGAAGAAGTTAAACAGTTTTATGGGGTTTATGGAAATACATTGTCTGTAATGAAGTATGAGAAATAACTGGGTAAGAAACTCTAACCATTCCGACCAAGTGCAAGAATGCCCTTGTACAAAGAAAGGGAAAATGAGATGAGAATGTATACTGGAGGTTAGAAAATGTTCATGCTCTTTGTGGCACCTATTATTCTTAAAAACATTAAGCACAGTCCCACCGACTCATCTGTCCAGTACTTCCTGAGATCTGAGGACACTGGGCATGGGAGGGAAAGCCTGGAGACTGTGATGATTCACAAGGTTTTAATAGATTTCATTTTTCATAATGAGCCCACATCATGGTAGCAAGGTTTGCTTGGTGTTGTAGGCAGCACCTCCCAAAGATGCCAGAATCTGTATTAATTTATTAAAAGTTTGTTAGCCAATAAGGAGCATGGCTAACCTTGACCATTTCCAGGCTTGCCACAAACAAAATACAACCAAAGAAACAATAAACTTTAATTAATATCAGTGACACAATCATGTTGTAAGAGTAAATATTCAAAGAGGTATAACTTGTTAAGACAATAAGTATCATAAATGAACACAGTAAGTAGATACAAGAATTCAGTAAAATCAGTAAGAAAAGTACACTGTCATGAAATCATATAGAGTTGTCTTCTGAGATTGTAAAATTAAGTGGAAAAAAACTCATAATTGTCTTTGGCTTAGGTAACTATTTTTTACTTTAAATCTGGCTTTAGTGGATTTTATTAATCTCCTGAATTGTTTGTTTATTTTAGTGGTAAGAGCTCTATCATTCTGGAAATTACTTCTCTTACTTTTGGTCAAAATTCTCATTCTTTTATTGTACAACTTGTTAATATTATGCTTCCACCATGGGGGTTTGTTTCTTGGATTTACCCTGGGCTTTTTCCTATGGGGTAGAGCTGTAACTGTACAGTTATTTACATGCCAGTATAGTGTGGTGGTTTGAAGGAGATAGCTATATGAAATAGAAGGGATGCTGGAAGATACACGACATCCAATAAGTTACTCCTCCCTAGTAGGTGCCCTGATTAATTGTTCCAGGACATTTGAATTGACACAGTCCAACAATTGCTGTGCTTCTGCTCTAGTCGTGGTGGAGGTTTCCCAGCATATAGTTGGTCACCTAAGAAAATGGTATTAGGTTTAATAGTGAGTGATTTTAGTTTATGTAGATAGATGTGTCTTTTCTTGGGTTATAAAGGGATTTCTATAGCTAGATAGGGGTCCAAATGGAGAGGTGATAAATCAGCAAGCAAAGGAGAGTAGTATTGCTGGAATAAAATTCATCCTCAAATCTTGGTGAGTACCTTTACAATGTGGACTCTGTTTTTCACAAAATCTCATCAAGATGACACTAATATATAGACTGTATGTTATATAGCATATATCATGGACAGAAATAGCTTTAAAAATAAAAAAGATAGCTGGGTGCACTAGACCCTGGATAAAATAGTGCCCAATCCTGGTAGAAGCAGTAGTGCCAGGACCGGAAAAACATGATAGTGTAGAATCCTCAAGATAAGTAAACGTTCCTAGAATGGGACTAGGCCTGGCCCAGGGGCAGGTTGCCCCCCCCCCCCCACATTGTAGAAGGAAGTAATAATCCACAAAAATCACAAAAAACAAAAAAGAGCCATAAAGACGATAAAGTGGACCATTGAGGATAAGAAAGAAATTATGTATTGTTACTATTATGCAAGGAAACCCAAAATTTCCAGACAGAAGATATACAAAAAGATTACGAAAGAAATTATAGGAAAGAAAAACACTGCACAAGAAAAACTGTTAGAAGCTTCAAATAAAAAATTGCATTCATTAACCCAACAGATTTACGAAAACATTATATAGACCAAGAAACCTTATGCCATTTGGAAAAAGAAGTGACTGAAGAAGTACGAAAATATAAAGAACATAATCGAGAGAATTTTGAAAGGTATAAAAAAGAAATATGGACATGGGAAAGAAAGAGAGATTGGATATGGTCAAATATTTATGCAAAATAAAGCCAAACTGATCAATACAAAAAAAAAATAAAAAATCAGCAATACAAAAAGAAATATAGGCAAAGGCATTCAGATATGGAAAATGTCACAATACAAAATACAAGATACACAATACAAAAAATAATATCACACAGGGAGAATGTAGAACAGAAGATTAGTAAGGCAGAAGTTAAAAAAATAAAAGATGAAGTTATGGAATAACTGCAAAGTGAAGGTTTTAGTGTAGAAAGTCTAGCACAGGTTATATCACAGCATGATGTAACAATGAGTCCCCCAAGTAAGGAGAAACAGGAGGAGAAGGAATCATCTGAAGAAGAAACATGGACATGGGAAAGAAAAAGAGATTTAATATAGTGCAATATTTATGCAAAGGAGAAAGCAAAACTAATCAATACAAAAAGAGCAGCAGCAGTATTTGAAGAGAAATACGGGTAAAGGCTTCTGGATATGGAAAGTGTTGCAATACAAAAATAAGAACACAAACAGGAAAAGCAGGAAAGAGGATTAGTAATTGAGAAGTTAAAGAAATAGAAACTGAGGCTGTGGATTACCTGCAAAGTGAAGGATTTAGTGTAAAAAATCTAAATTGAATAACATCACAGCGGGATGGAGCAATGGATCCTCAAATTAAGAAAAAACCCGTGGAGCAAGAAACATCTGATTAATTGCCATATGAAGATACTTTGGAGCCTTCCATAGGAAATCAATACAAAAGTTCAGCCGGAGTTTCACAGCAAGAGCAGGAATGGGAAAATATGGTAATTCTGACACAGTCAATGTTGTGGAGTGATAGGCCAGTGAGTGCAATGAATAACACAGGATGAAACTGAAGAGAATGTGGCACAAGAAGATGCTCTGGAACTTTCTGTAGAATGACTGCAGGAAATGGAGAACAAACAATGTGCCCTCAGTTTAGCAGAAAATAATTTAAGAGAAGAGTTGCTCGATTTCATAGAGATGGACAGACATATTAAGGTCAATGAAAGAAATAGACTACAGAAAGTCAATAAAACCCAAAAAGTTAGAAGTTTGATAAAACAAATGAACACATTAATTAGAACTTTTCATAGATATTCATGTGATATAACAGAAGTAAATAGGATATATTACTGTCATGGCCGGCCTTAGGCATAGGCGAACTAGGCGACCACCTAGGGCACCGTACAGGTGAGGCTGGTAAAGGGCGCAATTTTTAGTTACTTATTTCTTTTAATTAATTTATTTTCCACCACGTAAAGTCTGTGTTCATCTGGGCGTCCTGTCTCCAAGTTCGTCCTAACTGTACTAAGATGTTTGCACCCTCCCCCCAATGCCTTAGTCCATCCAATAGGCACATAATAGAGCCTGATTCCTGCTCTGCTCTTCCACTCCCCCCCCCCATCTACATCAATACACAATCAGTCAGTGGCTGCGATAACTGACTATTATTATAGCGTCCAATCAGTGATGCTTTTACTGTGCTGATGTTCCCGGCGACTCCTCCAGGGTGAGCTGCTGCCTGCTGGCATAAGATTCTGTTCACACCCGCTTCTCATCCCATGCTTCATTAATGAGGTTGTGGCAGTCTGAATGTTTTTGTGTGTGCATTTTGTGAATCTGCAACTGGCGGCTTGAAGATTGTACTAAGAAGAAACTTCTCTTGCAAGTGGTGAACGAAGCACTCCAATGGAATTTAATTATTGGCTCTGCCTCACTTGAGTTTTTGTTAAGCCCCAAAGATAAGGAGCCAGTCTATGTATCTCAACTGTCCAGATTTTCGCAGTAGATGTTTTGCCCATTTATTATTTGTCCCTTGCTCTTAACATAACAGTAAGCTACTGTACATAGGGAGAAGGGAGGAACAGTGATCTGTAAGGCTCCAACATGGTTATTTCTAGAGCCTGACGTTTTGGGTTTGTTATCATAACTGCAGGCTGTTGAACAGGTCAGTGCAGAAAATAGTATGCTAGCATAATGCTCTTGCAAATTTCAATCTACCTGTTTTCAGCCAGGCAAGAGTCTCAAAGTCACATCCCCCAAACTTCTTAAGTGTACCTCATTAGTAGGATCCTTCCTTGTTATAGGTCTGATAAAAGCCATATTCGTCATAGTACTGAATGTGCGATAGAGCACTTCAGTGTAGAACTAGGGTTTGTTTTTCTGATATCCATGGTAAGTTGCATTGCTTCGTATTACTTCATCAAAAGAACACCACATTTTAACTATACTGTCAGCTTCCTCGTTGAAGTTGTTGGCTTGTGGAACTGTTCTACGTTTTACAATTAATAGTACTAATATTTTAAGTGTCCCCTAGTTGTGTTTGGATTATGTGATTTATCTCTGGATATGTCCCAAATTTATGAATAGTTATGTTTGCCCACTTGTTATGATATCTATCGTTTTGGAGATAGCAGGTTGAGATATGTCCTCCCCTCCTGCTCTTATCTCTGAATCTCTCAGTGAAAGAAATCTGGACAAAGACGTAAATAATGATGGGGCAAAGTGTCCGCATGAAAGTTTGAAAGCATATGAAGTCTGAAACTCAAATGGCATTATTTTGTGACTTCAATCCTTGGCAATTTGTCAGAAAACACAACTTTATGAGAAACAGACAAAAATTTGCAAATGTCTGGACAGTTGAGAGGTATACCCCCTATTAGTTCAGCTTCTTTGTGTGACAATGCCCAAGTGATATGTGCAATTTAAATGGGCTGTACGGGTCTTGACAGTCATTGGTTCATAGGAGCTTTTTTTTTTTGCAAGTAACACTTCTCCTAGTGCAGTAGCTGACCCTTGAAGGCTATGTTCTAGGGAAAGGGTTGGGGTTGGGAAGCTGGAGGAGGAGTGTTTGACTGTTTGGCCAGTGAAATGGCTGACTTTCTGTAATGCTGCAGAGACAGCTTCTCATAATAATGGTCACTTTTTATTTTTTCCCATTTTTGTCATGGCAGACTGCTTCTGGTTTGTGTTATTAAGTATGTAAAATTCCAAACTCTGTGCAGAGGCTGAGCTCTGCTTATTCCTCTTTTGACTGTGTTAGCCTTAGAAATGTCCAATTCCAATCACAAGGCATATGGTGAGGGGTGTTATCTGACATCTTTTGTGGGAAAGAGGACAACTCTCAACTCCAGATTTTCACAGAATGTGCAGATTTTTGGAATGTTCTCATAAAGTTTACAGTTTCCTGGCAAATAATTGAGGGGTGAAGTCAATAAATAATGGCAGATATTTGAGTTTCAGACTGCATATCCTTCAGAAAATACATAATAATGCAAAACCTGTTCTAGCAATTCTTTTTTAAGTTTATAGGAGCAATATTTAAAATCTGTCCCTAGTTTTGGACCTTTTACCCTCCCCACTTATTTTTGGCATTGTCGACATTTCTTTCACCGAGAGGTATGGGAGAGAGGGGTACTATGAAAAACACTCTATTACCGTTTGCCTTTCTTGTTAGTGAAAGCATGTAATATTTGCATCAAACTTCATAGTCAGGCTTTTCATTAGTCTTAATGTGAGAATTCTGGATGAGCTCATGACTGTATTGTACTTCAAAGGTTAAACGTTTGTTACCCTGGAAATGAGCTGACTGGGGGGTGGCCCATTTCCCATTTGTCTGTGTAACTACCGTTCAACATTCTGGAAAACCTGAGTTATTTAAAATGTGAGCTGCAGTTGGGTTCAGTAAAACTCATTCTACCAACAGTGTTTATAAACTGTGCATTTCCAACCTTGTTTGGTTCAGAGGGCCACTTACCTTACTTTGCAATGTATGAGATGGCCACATAGCCATGCTCAACATGTGTGGATGGCTTCATTGTCATGTCTGGCATGAACCTGCACAGTCAAAGCAGTTTATAGGGCATACAGTATGCCAGATAAACTGCTTAGGTGGGCTGGATTGTGGACCCCAGGCTGCTTGTTGCACACCCGATACAAACCATACAAACACGAATGGGCTACTGTGCAGAATACCTTTTTGTACATGAATTCTGGACAGTTCCAAAAATAATGGAAGCACGAAGGTCCAAAATCATGGACATATCATGAGTATGATGTGGGTGGGGCTATGAGTGGGGCTTAAGGGGCACCAAAGCACTACTTCACCTAGGGTGCCATTTCAGCTAAGACCGGCCCTGATTACTGTGCAGCTACATCAATAACAGATAAAGTCCTACCACAAAAACACAGGGCAGTGAGGGAAAGGAAAGGGAGAAATAAAATGCTAAAAATCCAAAAGGAAAAAACTACGATAAAAACACCAAATGAATGGACAGCAGCAAAAATCCAAACTGTTCGAATTTATTGGTTAGCGCTTTTGTTCACTTAACATAAGTAGAACTTCTTCAGACGATTTCAAAAAAACTTGCAACCATTTAAATTTTTCCCACCAAAGCAGTAATGTATGACATCACCCAAAAGTCTTCTTAAAGACATACATTAGTTAAAAAAGTTACTCACACAAAATAAGTATTAGTATGCTTAAACTCAAGCAATTAACACATAAGTAAAAAAAAAAAAAATATATATATATATATATATATATATATATATATATATATATATATATATATCATTCACATTATATGCAATAATTTTTATAACTTATCTTAATTGTGATTTAAGCTTAAGAATACAGCCTAATGAGTAATTTTCTTTAAGACCTGGAAATGTATAGGCATTTAATTTGAGTCGCGAAATAAGTTTTCTCTCCTCTAATTTAAGTCTCCATGGTCCCCGTTATATTTTGTTTGACATGTCCAACCACCAAATAATGAAAATAATGACACTGATTACTGAGAATATGCTTAGCCAGAGTATTATTAGGATTCCCCCTCACTATATTATATTGATGCTCATAAACCCGATCTTTAAAAGGCCTCTCGGTTTTGCCTATGTAAAACACAGGGCATGACTGGCATCTCATTAAATACATGACTCCTTTTGTATCACAACAAAATTTCCCTTGTAATTTATAATTTCTTTGATGCAGGACAAAGTTATTGGTCACATCCATAAATTTACACTGTGGACACCTACCACACTTGGTCATACCATAAGTGTGGGAAAGACTGTTCTTCCTGCTTTCCAGGATCATTTTAATATTATGACCTCTTTTAAATGTAATTTTAGGTGTATCCCCAGTTTTTGCTATAAGCGAATAATCTTCTCTTAATAGTGCCCAATTTTTAATAAGTATTTTCCTAATGTCTTAGGAATCACAGGAAAAAGGCATAATCAAACTGGCCTTATATGGTATTCTACATTCATTCAGAGCAAAAGTGTGTGGCAGACAAGCTCAGCACAACCAGGGAAGACCCTCACAAATGGAAACTAGATCAGGTGGTCTTGGTGGATTTGATCTATCTGTGAGCAGTTCCTCAGGTAGACCACTTTGCCACCTCACTGAACCATAAACTGGTAAGATTCCTTTCAAGGACTCTGTCTACACAAGAAGACCTAGAAGACAGATGTATTTTCTTTTCCTTACTTTCCTACCATTTCCACTAATATCTGGGGTACTTATGAAGATTCAAAAGGAATCCCCCCAGATCATTGTGTTGACTCCCTTCTGGGCCAGGCAGCTATGGTTTTCCCTTATGTTTGGAAATGACCATGGGCAATTATCACAAGCTTCTTGGCAGACTGTATATACTCACACAAAAACAGGCTATCTGATACACTCCAGCTTTAGTCAGCTTTCATTGACCATCAGGATGGTAAAGTCTTAATTCCTTTTAGACACCTCTTACTGAGGATGTGCAGCAAGTAGTAATGGAGGCAAGAAGGCCTGCTACTAGAAAAATCATATATTAGTAAATGGAAATGGTTTTCCAGTTGGTGCCAACAATACAACCAGCACCCACTCGGGACTAGTTTATCTCTGGTTTTATAATATTTGTGTGCATTATAATACTTTGGCCTTTCTTATTCCTCTAACAAGGTTAATTTATTGACTATTTCAGCATGTCTTCTCATGGATCCTTGTCTTTCTGTGCAGTCTTATGTCAAAATATTTTTGAAAGGGGTTTTGCATAGGAGGCCTCCAAGAAAACTAGTGGCCCCTCCTTGAGATCTTAATTTTGCATTAGACAAGCTAACACTTGCTCCATTTCAACCAGGTAATCTGGTTGACTTTTAGTTCTTAACATGGCAAACAGTTTTACTGATTTCTCTGACCTATGCAAGAAGAGTATCTGAACTGCAAGCTCTAATGGTGAATCAACCCTATATCATTTTCCACAGAAATGGGATTTCTTTCTGAACTAATCCTTCTTGTTAGTGGGTGGTTTGACAGTCAGTCTCATTTTACTGCCACCCACAGAGTTGGTTACCAAGGGGTCTTGGTTCATGCTTTAGAGATCAGAAAAGTAAATGCTGTACAAAAGGGATCTTACCGTGGAGCCTTGTAGGACACCACTGGTCACCTTCTTTCTCTCTAATGATGCTTTTGTGTCATGTGTGCTATCTATCCTGCCATATATGGATCCATTGTAAGATATTTTGCTTACTAATGATGGAAGCATGCATGATGGTTTCAAATGCTTTGCAAAGTTAAGATAAGATGTGTCAGGCTGATGAGTCTAGAGTTCCTGCGGTCAATAGTGGACCCACCCTTGTCATGTGGCTTAACCACTCCTGTACATTGCAACTTCGGGATAAAGCCAGATTCTTATCTTAGGTTAAATAGTTTAAGGAGTGTCTGTGCTAGCACTTACCTGGTACTGTTTATTAAATAGCCAGATGCATCATCAGGTCCCATGGAGGAAATATTTCTAGTGTCACAGAACACCTTTAGTACATGTTCCTTAGTGATCATGGGGGGCTCAGAAAACCTCAGGGATAGGTGGTCTTTGGATAGTTATTTTTGGGGTGAAACTTGCACTGAATTTGTTGCTAGTATACGTACAATTTCTTCTGGGTCTGAGTATGTGGTGACATTATAAATACGTTCAGAGTAATGTTGTATATTTTCGAACACAGCTAAAATAAATATGTTCAGACTAGTGTTGTATATTTTCAAACACAGCTAAAGAAGGTTTTGTAGTTGTCCTTGGCTTTAGATGCTAACCTATATTCATGAGATGCCTTAGTAGTGTTAATACTATTTTTCAGATTTTTAGTCAATATTGATATTTTAACTTTGATTTGAGGGTCTTTAGATGTACTGTATATTTTAAGGAGTTTTTTTCTTTTATTTTAAAGTTTATATATGTTAGTGGATGAGCAGGGTAGTTTGTTTTTAAATTGTACTTTATATTCAAACTTGGTTGAGACTGTCAATTCTAAATAATAATTATCTAGGTGGGTACAGAACTCATTTTTGAAGTTACTGGAGCCACATCTAGGGTTATTGTACTATGAGTGAATGAAATGTCTTCATAGATTTTTATGATACCTGTAGAGACAAAATCCTTGAATTCCAAAATATTGTCATTTACACATGCAGAGATTTTAAAGGCAAAGTTTCATTACTTTATAATCCATCTTAATCAGTGAAGCAGATACCAGAAGAATAGTGTATGAAGAAAATATATCGATAAGAACCAGGTTAATAATGTTCTTTCCACTAGTGGGTTTGTAAACAATTTTGTCCATGGAGTTTTTGTTAATTAAACATAGGAACTTTTGGACCTATCCTATATTTGAGGTATTGATGGGTAGATAGTTGCCCAATATGAAGAGTGTTTATTTATAGGCAGTGTATCAAGTTCATTTTGGAACCTTATATGATTTTCAGAGAACACAGGGGGTATCCTAGTTACAGGATATGAACAGACACTTGATCTTATTTAGTGTGATTTGAAACTAAATGAGCTCCATTTGTAGGATTCTAGACATTAAAGGGGATCTTTTCAGCTGCATGAATTGTAAATAATGCCTTGAAATCAATAAAATCAGTACAATATTAGAAAATATAATTGTTAACTGAGTGAGAAAGCTGGTCAAATGAAAACTGTTTTCAGTGAAGACCAGGGCAACTGTAAAACTGCAAACAAAAATAGATAAATAAAAAGTTAAACTGAAATTGCAGAAAACATCTGGGAAGCTATTTTCCATGCTGCCTGATTCTGTGGGTTTTGGCACACACACACACAAAAAAAAATGCCACACTCTACAAAACTTCATTTCTTTAATGTGAAAGGATGCTTTCAAAGGCTGCTGGTAGTATAACATCAGCACCAGAAGTCTTTCAGCATAAAATTAATTACTTTCTCAGTGGGCTACATTGTGCGGTTGTTGTTATGGACAGCATCTTCGTATTTCTCTGGAAAAAGAGATGCATAATTTGAGGTTAGAGGCAATACTTCAGTCTTATTAGACTATTAAGGTCATTTGGGCTTAAAGCTAAACCAAGACAAATGCTGTTTTGAAAATATTGTCCTCCAATACTTGGTCACAGTGCACATGCTAGTGGAATCAGACTCAATAAAATAAGGTCAGAACAATAGCTAAGTTCCAAAATCAATCTTGTGCGTCTGAGTTAAGACAAGCCCTAGATATGATTAGTTTCTTCAGTAAGTTTGTATCCAACCAGTAAACTATGCAATGCTCTTTAAATGATTTTGTCAAAGAAAAGTGTACCCTTGGCATGGGTAGGTGCTTAAGCGCAAACATTCAACAAAGGAAATGGTAACAATAGTTCCAGTGTTAGCATACTACAGTGTCACTAAATTGAGTAATGAATTCTAGCTATGACCTAGGTACAGCATTATTCCAAAGAGCTGAAGTAGTGTGGTGTTCTGTTGCTCCAGAATGCTAGCTGATGCTAAATAGAGATATTTGCAGATTTAAAAAAAGAGTACATTGCAAGTCTAATAAGATGTGAAAATTCTCCTGATATCTCTTAGGGCTTGAGAGTTTCTAACTCCAGACTGACCACAAACCATTAGATCCACTGATAAATTCCTATGACCTAGACAAAGTGCCACCCAGGTGCCAAAGACTACTAATGAGACTGAAGGGTTTCAATGCTAGAGCAGTTAATGTTTCTTTTAAACAGTTGTATGCATGTTATCCAAACATCCTATGCATCACTAAGCATTATAAAGTACCAAGGGAAATGTTGCCACCTATGTACCGGTCATAATGATGGCTACCATGAGACTAGATAAGCTTCATCAAGCTACCTGAAATGACAACAAGTTAAAAGCTGCTGTTCACTGTATTTGATATAGATGGCCAGATTACTGGACACAACCCAAACATCTAATGCATAAGTTCTGCTTAATCATATTGCAATGAAAGGAAGAGTGTGCCCTGCTGTTATATCAGGAGAGAATAGCGCTAAGTGTCATCAAGGTCTCACGAAATGTCAGTACATAGCCAAACAGCAACTGAAGCATTGTAAATTAGTGTAAGAAGTGCCAATTCTGCATTTTACATGAACTGCCTAAAAAGGGAAAGAGACATTAATGATAATAAGCTTACCACTAGGTCCCTGAGAAAAAACTGCTATTAACTTTTGTGAAGTTGAAGAGAAAAAACAACTCATAGTTGCAGATTATTATTCTTGTAACATAAGAATAACTTATGTACCAACCATGAATAGCCAAAAAAAAAAAATAATAATAGCAAGGTTCAAAACAATATTCTAATGTATGGAAAATGTATTGAACTGGTTACATACAGAAGTATGTAGTTCATGTCAAACGAGTTTCAACAGTTTGTAGATGAGTACATTTCTACTTATAAGATGTCAAGCCCTCACTTTCTTCAAGCCAATGGTGAAGCTGAAAGAGCAGCACTAACAGCTAAAAAGATATTGAAACAGCCAGATCCTTCCTTTCCAATGTTTGATCAATGTTACCAGATTTCAATTTATACATTTTCAAAGGTTCAAATAAAAAAAAAAAAAAATCAATAAAAGCAGAAAAAAATCCCATGTCGGGGATTTAGACCCCAACCACACTAAATTATGTACATCGACTCCAAGTTTGAACTACAGTGGATAAGGCAAAAAAAAAAAACACCAGCATATGACACAATATTTATTTACTTCACACTGTGGTTAGCAAACTGTAATATTTCCATTTGGACAAGGAGGATGTCAATCCTGCATCAATGAAGATCCTCACAGAGCTCTCATGCTGTATCGAGCTGCACCACCCAGTACCACAGGAGTACGTGCTTTGCAGCTTTTGCTTGGAAGACAAGAACTGAACATCCTATTAAGTCAGAACTTGAGCATAAACTTATTCTGCATAATATAGTCAAATAAATGACCAAAGAGCCAAATGTTTGTATAAAACGTTTTATGGCAGTTGTAATTCTGCACATCCACTACCTATCCTTCAGCCAAGCCAATCTGTTTGCTTGAAGTTAGATATGGAAAAAAAAGAGGGGCACAATAGATGTTACAGTTTAGAAAATTATTAGACCAAAATCCAACATGGTGCAAACAAAAAAAAAAAAAAATTGTCAGACAAAATCAGACATAGCCAGTTAGTTGCTCATGAATTGCATCCTGAAAGCAGTATTCATGAGAACCAATTGAATATGTTTGTACTGAAAATAAACAGCTCCCTTAACTGAATATTTAAAATAAGTTTAGAAGTTTAAATCCGACTGTCTGTGTTTACAGCTGTCTGCTGTCCAACCAAAGCAACTGAGTCTGATTGCTCCTGATTCTGCTGGCTTTGTTTTGTCTTGTGACTATAAAAATGCCAGTTTGTTATAATAGCCTGTCTTAAAGTTTTCCTTGCACAGGTTTCAATTTTTTTTTAATTACAATTACTGTAATACATCTGTGACTAGAGTGATGAGAACAGTTAAGAAGCCATACATCATCTTGCTAGTAATATATTTGAAGTGCTGTTTCATAAATAATTGTATCACTTGCACTTGTTAAAAATATTGATTGACATGATTAGTCCAGTGTATTGAATGTATAGTACATAAGTTGTACATCTTCAAAGAGTGGTTTAAAGGGTAGATGTGATGATAAGTTTAACAGATCTGCCACAGTGTTCATACACATTGTGAATATGTACTATAGCCATTGTCATGTTAAGATTATTGCATATTGTACAATGACCCCATTAATATTCAAAAATGTGCACGCTGATTGGTCAGCGTGCATGTTGTAAATCAGACTTATACTAATGGAAAAAGGTCCAGTTGCCCGGACTTTTTCCATTAGTATAAGTCTTTTTTTTTTTTTTACAGCAATAGAGAACGCAAGAGCTCCGTTGCTTTTTAGAAAGTGTCTCGCTATGTTAAAGGAGTTTAACATAGCGAGACAGCTTTAAAAAAGCAGTGGAGATCTTCCTTTCTCTGTTGCTTTTTTTTTATAGCTGTCTCACTATGTTAAATGGGTTTAACATAGCAAGACAGCTTTAAAAAAATCAACGGAGAAAGGAAGATCTCTGTTGCTTTTTTAAAAGTTGTCTCGCTATGTTAAACTCTAACATAGCGAGACACTTTCTAAAAAGCAACAGAGATCTTGCTTTCTCTGTTGCTTCCACACATAGCTCTGATGTACTGCGTAAGCATACACATGCGCAGTACATCAGAACTGCTGCAGAATACCAGACAGCTGTGGAAGGGCAGCACGGAGGCATTATACAATGCCATTATTTAAGAAAAGTATTTTTTTCTTAAATAATGTCATTGTATAATAGCAATAACCCACTTCTGGGTGTGGGTAATGCTGGATTTACCCATGGTTGTCTTTGTTTGGCCACTCGGGCTTCACCCTCGTGACCAAACCACACCAACCATGGATAAATCCAGTATTACCCACACCCAGGCATGGGTTATTGCTTAAGTATTCTCATTTTAAGAGTGCATGTATCTCATAATGATGCTCCCTACTGAATTGTCTGCAAATATTCCAAGAAATGGCATCTCAGTCTCAGTATATGGAAGTCCATTCCTTTGGACATTCAGTCTCCATATTTTGGGACTCACTGTAGTGGGTCCTGACATTTCAAATGATTACCTCATAATGCATTACATTTATTTATTTTATTTATTTATTTATTTATTTATTTATGTATTGACATTTGTTGACTGGGAAAGTCCACTAGGCCATTAACCTATTTTCAGTGGAGGCCCGGGGAGAAAAGCTCCACTGTAATACATTCAAAAATATAAAACATTAAGACATTTAAAAATTTAAAAAACATAATGGGCATGCCTTCACTGAAGGTTGGGTGTCAAGCTGGCACCTCAGCACCCATAAGAAAATCTACTGCCAATCATTAGCGGACTGGAGTTCCGCTGTGGTGACCCCTAACAGGAAAAAGCCAAAAGAAGAACAACATTATATACCATTGTGGTAGTACATTCAACACAGAACATTTAAAATGAACATATTTAGAATTTCATATTCAGAAAAAAGTTCTCAGTAGGTTTAGAAGCAAGAAAGAGAGTAAAGTCAGGCAGTAAAGGGCAGAAGTATATAATGGGGGTAAATTGTGAATGCCACTTTAGTTTAGCATGAGGTAGGGAGGCTATGGAGATCTGATTGTTGTGCAGGGACAGGATAGTTTTTTTGAACCTAGTGCCAGTCTGTTTGAGATGAATAAAGTATTAACATGATTTCTATTGAGCTGCTATTTTGCACAGAGTAAATGTTGCTTTTTTCAATAAAATGCTGGTTTAGCCTGATAGTTTTGACTTTGTAATTATTTATTAATGGGGAACCATTGGTCTGCAAACCAAAAGTACCAACCTTCTACCTCCCCATAGTTTTCCACATTATATGCTGCAGCTTGTAAGAATCATAAAGTTAATAGCTGACACATTACTATTTGTATTTGCTTTCACAATTATTTTTTTCTCTGTGAAGTGCAGACTGAGCTCTACATTTCATAACTTCAGGACACCTAAATATCTCTGTAACACCAAAATATTTACCTGTTCCTCTTTTATTGAAAAAGTAATTTATAGATCAGTTAATGACTGTTGTTTCCAATTCTATGGGCTACATTTGGCAGTACCATTTAAACCAAATAGTTTTGAAAAGCAAAGAAAATAGTGTTTATGAGGATTTTGTTGGACTCAGTTTAGGCTTTGCAATGCTGTCATTATTTTGTGGATTTGAAAATGATCAAAAATAAATGACAGGTCTTATACAGCAATATGAATTTCTGCATATTTTTTCAACCTTGCACTGGGAAAACTTAAGCATGTGTGTAATGATATTCAGTGTTTTAAAGTGATGTGCTATGTAAACTTCTCTTCTGTTTAAATTAAAATCTTTCATGCCAAAGCATTTACGGTATGAAAAATCCTAGTAGCCATATATGCAGACTCTGTGAACCCTACATGTTTAAGGTAAATTTGGACAATATCACCTATTATGACTTTTCTTCAATACACTACATCACTGAACAATTTTCTGACCTTTTTAGTTGAGGATACCACTCAGGACAAACAGTGTATTTCCTTTAGTATATTTTAAACTGATAAAGATAAAGTATTCAGTGTCATTACGCAAATGTCTTAGGGCTCTTTGCACTGTCTACAAATGAACTGAGTTTGGAAGTGATTCACAGAGGTCATTTACTCTTTAAGCCTGATGGCCTTGAATATGCTTAAGCAAATTAAGTGCTAATGAGATATAAATGAGATATGATGTAACTCAGCATATGTTAATGAAGCAGCCTCTCACCTGTTTGTAGTTCATAGTGGGATTTTCACACTTTTTTGTTCTGTCTACAGATACATTTTATAAAGAGAAGTTTTGCAGATCCTATCTGCTTTGAAATCTATAAAAATGCTGTCACTTGCTACTAGTCTTTCTATTTCTATGTGTCAGGGGCTTGTCTTTGCAAAACAGAAAAACACTTGCATGCAGTAGCACTTGCTGTCCAAGAAGGTGGAGATATAGACAGATAATAGCTCATTATAGCTTTAATAATAAAGAAATACTTTCGATTGAACAGAGACATTATAAGGGTCTTAGTGGCTACGTATAACCCCCATAGGGATACTGCAGTAATATGTGGGCTTTCTGTCCTTGGGGACACTAAGCTATGTATAGCCCTCACTTTGCAAGAGGGGCATTCCAGAGGCAGACAGGAGTCACAATGGGGATCTGACAGGCTTCTGCCTCAAGGATACTGCAGCAGTTCTTGGATGTACTCTTGGCATGTGTCAATCAGCATATCTATTTCTTGCACCAAGCCAGGATTAAATATGCTTTTTAATGGGGTGGCACATTTCCCTGAGGTATCCAATGCATAGCTTGCACCCATGTTGCAATTAGGGCCCCTTCTTGTTCACTTTGGGAATGGTATAAAATGCAATAAGAAGGGATACCATTCCAAAAATTGCCAGGTAGTACATGATGCATGGAATTGTATCATCAGCATCTCTTCCCAGCCTCAAAGGACTGCACATAATTCCCATATCTGGCACACTAGCTCACAGTATCACCTTTTCTTTTTTGTTGGAAAGTTGAAAAATATTTTTCTATTATATATTAAAATGTATTGATAAACATTAAGACACATTTTATTTGTTTTTTTCTCCCCACCCCCTCTTTTTTCAGGTAATGCTGGATATTCATGACACAAATGAGAAATTCAAGTGGAGCTGCAGAAGAAGCCTATAACACATCCCTGTCCCAGACCTGTATTGTTATTGAGAAGGTCTTTGACCTCCTGAAGAGCCATTTCAGGTGCCTGGATGAGTCTGGGTGTACCTTTCAGTATGACCCATCCACTGCATGCAGGATGTCTACTGCATGCTGCATTCTGCACAACATGATCATTCACAGGTGTGGTGGTGAAGTGGCCCGTGCTGTGACTGCAGTCCCCCATCCCAACCCCACTATGAGTAATTAGAATGGGATAGTAAGGAACCCCATGGGGCAGGCATGTGCATGACATACAGCTGCACAGGTACATTCAGGTTAGTGTTTCCTTTCTTGTAAAACATACAGAGTATAACTGGTACATGACATGATATCTGTGGGCTGTGCTGTGCAGTGCATGGTCTGCTGTTACTTTTCATCTGACATTCTCTCTCTCTATCATCTTAAAATATTTTTTTTTTTACTATTTCATAACAGTTAGTCATATTATTATCTGTAGACGTTATGCCTGAATGGCCATTGAATGATGTTCATTGATGTAATGCATCATATAAGTATTAATCACAGTTTTAGCTGTTTTGCAAAATATGTTGTTCACAAGTGGTGTACATAAGTATGCATGTACTGCTATTTCAGTATTTCATGATATCATGCATTGCATTCTTTTTTAAAATATATCTTGCAATTTATTATCATATTAAAGAATGCTGTTTGCTGAGGTACTGCACATCAGATTATTTTTATTTTGACATACATAGTGATTTGTGATTTTAGAGACAAAACTTATCATTGTTTGTACAATGGTGAGGGTAAAGTGGCAGGGTACTCGTTTTGATCTGTAATCTTCTCATTTTTGTAGTCCCATGAAACATGGTGTACTAATATTTTTCAGATGTATGTAACTACCAGCTGTTTGAATGTTAATACATAGACCACTGCTACATGAGTGCAGTGTCATGTTACGTAATACACATTTTTCCACAGTTCCCTGAGTTTATAAGCAGTGCTACTATAAAGATGTGATGCATACAGTTGTAAAGTGTCCCACCCCACCATTCCACAACTTTTTTTTTTTTTTTTGGTGATATGTTCTTCCCTCCCAGTTAAACAATTCAACAGTGTTTATGAAGTTGAAAGTGAAATTGTAAGTAACAGAATTGTCAAAGTTAATTCACAATAGTTCATCATGAAATGAGTCATATACATCTCCTAAGGACTGGCTAGGTGACAGTGGAAGTGCTTTTGAAGAGGGGCTGTCTTGAGAGCTGAATGGTAACTTGGTTCAAGGCCTTGACTTAATTGATGCAGGTAACCCTGCAGACACTGATCTGACAGTCCTTCATGAACATGATCCTGAGCTTTAATTACAGATTCTGGTAGTTGTAGATGAATAGTGATGTGGCCTACATGAAATCTGTTGTGATTGTCCTCACTGATTACTTTCCTGAGAAACTCTTGGCATGTCATGTGATCTGCCCCTACTGGTTAAGATAGTACCCTGTCCTCTTCCCTTGCAAGAGTAACTCCCATTTGAATCTGGTATGTCCTAACTAGTATACGAATGGAGGCAGCCACAGATGCTTGGTGTGCCATCATACTACACATTAGTGTGATCATGGCATTATCCCTACTCCCTGCCATTTTGAGGTAGTGCTGAAAATCCTCATGCATACCCTGGAGGGCTCTGACCATTCCCATCTAGCTTTCTGTGGCAGTGCTCTGGGCACTAACAATGTCTGGTGGCTGTAACAAATGCTGTACCTGGTTCCCCTTTGTAATTACTGTGGACACTGTTACCTCTAAATGCCTGATGTCATCATAAAGTGTTTGTCTGAGTTTGGAGAAACTGACGTAGAGGTGCATTGTTGTCCCTCCTGTACAAGCCTGAGTGCAATGGCTGCATGTGCTTGACATTCTGCTGTACTACTACTTCCTGCAGATGTACTAACAATGTTGTGGGGTGTGAGATCCTACCATTAAACCTGGGGACTGTGTTCCTCTTTCCTCATAAATATAATTATGTTTTCAGCATCATTATGCTGCACTTGCTTATATAATGTTGTATATTGTATATTCTTGTGTACAACTCTGGAGCTTTTCTCCTTGGACCTCTGCTGAAAAAGGGCAATAGCTCAGTTGGACTAACCTGGTCAACAAATGTCAAATAAATAAATAAAAAATTATCACCAATAGCCATTCTGATGTTGCTATCCTCCAATGACAGTTATGCATTATAACACTTTACTATCATAATTCAAAATCTTTACAGTGTCTGATAAACAAAACAATAACATAAAAAATTAATTTTCCACATCTGTAACTATAAACCCTTTATTCTGCAAATTAACTCGAATGTCATTTCTGATATACACTACACAACATGTGCTTCCAAAATGGTAAATGCATATTGTTGCTTTTTTTCCCTTACTGACCACTCTCAGCATGTCTTTCTGAGAGAAAGATAATATTTCAAAGTGTGGTCTGCTGTGTCCGCTAAACTGGAATATATTTTATCTTTAACCCATAAATCTGCATATTCCTGCCATAACTGATTCTTCAAATTCTGTACATTTGCAGAATCTACTGTATACAAATTATTACGTGTCATCTGTGTGCAATACTATACATTCTGTAGCATTTGTATTTTTCTGTAAATCTTTTTAGTGGTCTAAAACAACATGTAACTCTGATGACATGTCCATACCTAGTACAAAGCTGTTCCACTTGGAACTGTTGACTGCTGTAATCTTTGGCCCTTTAAATCTTGGCAAAACTGCAATCATGTCTGCTATCAGGTGTTTATTTGTAACTGAAATTGATGTGTCTGTATTAATCAGTACATTATTCCATAATTTCTTTTCTGTTAACAAAGAAATATTGTCATTTCTTTCAACCTTAAACAACAACAGAAATAATCTGGTTCAATGCTGGACTGCACACCCTTCATAGATAAGCTGAAAATCCTTTTTTATAAAACTAGCAACAGCACTGACTTGAGCAATGGTATGCATTTCTTCTTTACTTTGCCCTGAAACACTAGTAATAACACTGACTTGAGGTAACATATGCATTTCTTCTTTATTTTGCTCCGAAGTCTGTATATGTCCAACCCTAAGCTGCTGGACATGCTCCACTTAAAGAAATCCCAATCCCTCAGAGCCACATGCTCCAGGGATCTAAACCTTGTCATCACGATGAACAAAACATGCTGGTGGGATAGGTTCCTGACCCAGAGACTCCCCAGACTCTGGAATAGACTGCCCATACATGTCAAGCAGAGCACCTCCTTGGCCCTCTTCAAAAGGAACCTTGACGATTGGATGGGAGATAGGAAAGTCACCCCAGGGATCACGTCGGTTGCCCTGCTAGACAAGGGTCCAGAGAAGTAAATATTGTGGGAAGAAATATCCAGGGAATTGTTATGGCTAGGCTTGTTCAGGTCCTAGGGCCGATAGCCTAGTACCAACCTATGAACTTATGAACCTATGAGCCTGTATGATTTATGCTGGTGTTTGCTTTATGAAACTGATGAAAATCTGCACTCTGATCCCTACTATCGCCCTCAGTGCAATATTTGCACTGGCTAGTGAAAACAATAAGCTAGAATTTATTACATTTTGAACATCTGAATTTGAAATAACTTCTTGTCTGGAAATGAGCATGTTACGTACACTGATTGTGTTTATGTCTGTAACTGCAATACTGTGATTTAACTCTGTATCTTGAATTAAACATAATCTAGAATTAATTAGATTCTGAACATTTGTATGTAAAATAACGTGAACTTGAGACCTTGCAAATGTTTGCTTCATGTCTTGTTTGGAAATCTGCATGTTACGTACACTGACTGTGTTTACATCTGCATGTGCAATACTGTGAGTTAACTCTGTATCTGGAATCAGGTACATGTATTTATGTACTCACCCCTCCAATAAGTAAATAAATTTGTCCATGATGAAGGAAAACATAAAAGTTATGTTGTACAATTTCAGAAGGATAGCTATGGTGAGGAATACAAACACTGGCAATTTTAAGTATTAAATACTGGAAGTGATTTTTACATTTTTAACATGAATTAAGTCCAGCTGTAATATCTTCCTTTAAAAACAAAAACATGTATATGGCAAAGCATTTCTAGGTAAATCAAATTTGCAATAATAACAGTACCTTCTGTAATGCCCCTACTGGTTATTTGGGTTTGGTTAAGGCAGTGTCACACCACAGAGGGAGTAGTTGTAAGAATTTGAACCATGGCCCTGCTCATACTTCTTATTTCTGGTACTGGCACTTCTAATCATGGCAGTACCTATTAAGAAGGTTCCTATTAAATGATCGAAGATGGATTCTTTCGAATGCATCTTGATCAAACTTGAAAGAACGAAAAGGCAAAATAGCGAAATGGCATATAAGTGAATTCTTTCCCTGGGAAAGAAATCGCTTGGCCACTTCCATTGCTTTGCCATTTTCATGACTGTAGTGTGATCTCAGAGTTGGTATATCTAAGTAGGGGGGTTGTGGAGGGCACAGCCCCCACATCGGGGGGGTGAAAGCCCCCACTTTATGCAATGTTTAAATTTTTTTTTCTTTTGTGGAACAGCGAGTTTTAAGCATTCGAGATTGTAAGCTTTTGCTTACATGGGTTTTATAAATCATCATTCGCTTCTTTAAGTATTCAATGATTTAACATAGATCCTATTAAGACATGAGGATCAGCTCCAAGTTGGTCTGATAAACGGATGAAAATCATGCTCTACCTTCTGAAGGAGTTGTATCTGGAAAAGATTGAGGTGTACACTAATGGAAGTGATTGGAATAAAATAGACATCTGACAAGAACTGGATAAGCATCTGGAGAGTCTCAAAGAGATCACCCCCTCCAGCCATCAGTGCTGAAACAGATACAGTGGCCTGAAGAAGGGTAGGGTGGACCAGCTGGTTGAGTGGATGGAGCAGGTAGAGGCAAGAAGACCAGAGTTTCATAATAAGTATCATTTGTTTTAATTTGTATTTTTGGGGGAGATATTTAACAAAGGTAAAATGTTTCAGGACATTGCATTCTGCAAGGTCTTTCATAGAATAAAAACGTGTAACTGCAGAAATTTATCTATAGTGTTATAAGAATGCTAAAGAAAGCATAACATGTCTGTATAAAAAACAAGTATACAAGTATGTAATGCTTATATGAAAACAATAACTAATTGCCTGTTCATATGGAAATGCAAGATATGTATTGTTAAAATAATAATTTGCATATGTATGTCTGAAAAGTGCAGGTATAAATCTGCATAATTTTCCTTCTCTTTAGACAGAAAGAAAGAAAAAAGAAAATGCTTAAGCTTTCAGATCATTTAATATTGCATTACTTAGTTACTGTTGAAATGAGATGCAGACAATTTATGTAGGGCAGGAATTATTTACTAGTGCATTATATGAATAAGGAAGCCCTTTCTTTTCAGAACTGATACTGCACGTACAACCAAGCTGAAGTCAGTCAAGCACCACACCCTACTCAGACTGGAGGTACAGAGAAGGGTGGAGGGGGCTGCAGCTTTGTGAAGTGAATGTCCAGCACATACTTTACTGAAAAATAATCACTATTTTTAAGTCTGTATTACTTTTGTATACCTTTTTTGATCATCAATTTATATGCTTTGAATTGCTCAGGAAGAAAACTATCAAGCTTACACTTTTGAACAGTTTAGGAAATGAAAACATCCATAACTTGCAACATTGTTTTGTGCCGAATGAAATTCAGAGATTCCTACATGCAAAGCATGAATATTTTAGAAAAAAATCCCTCAAAGCTATTTACTTTTGTGTTAATGACAATAAGTGTGAGATTAGCAAATTATGAGAATTAAGATGGTATTATATGCTTGAGCAAATGCATGGTTAATTAAATAAGGCAAAGAATATATCTGTTTAGAAATAATAATGACATACTTAGATGTAAATGTCAAAAAATGTGAACTACAGCTAAACAAGAATTGTCTCATTTCTCCTCATTACAGCTTAGGCATACGTCTCCTATAACAGAAGACAGTACAGCAGTGTATGGTAATTTTGTGTTTAACTGATATATGTATATATATATATATATATATATATATATATATATATATATATATATATATATATATATGGGTCTACCTGACAACACCGATGCACTACAACACCGACAATGAAATCACCGACACCACATAACCGAAATTTCACAAACACAAAACCTCACATGCCCGACACACCATAATCCCGACAATCAACAAACAAAACAAATCCCCTGTCCAAGAAGCACACACACAACACAAGCACACCAAAATCCTTACAAACCCACACTAAACCTTACATATACAACTATCTACAACCTTAACCCAAACCCTAACCCTAAGATCCATCACTATCACACACTCACCTAACCCGCACCCTAACCCTAACTCACTTAACCCGCCCTTAACCCTAAAGACTGTCACTATCGCACACTCACCTAACCCGCGCCCTAACCCTAACTCACTTAATCCGCCCCTAACCTTAGAGTCCATCAATATCGCACACTTACCTTACTCGCACCCTAACCCTAACGTCCGTCACTACCACATACTTACACAGCCTTTTCACATGTCGGTGTTCTCAGCGTCAGGGTTTTCATCCATCGGTCATCTCAGTTTTCAATTTTCTGGTGTCGGTGTTCTCATCGTCGGCATTGTCAGCTTTCGGCATTGTCAGGTAGACCCATATATATATATATATATATATATATATATATATATATATATAGATATATATATATATATATATAGATATATATATATATATATATATATATATATATATATATATATCTGTGTGTACAGAATTTTGTGCAATATGATGCCATCAGTGTATTACTGCAAGCAAGATGTCAGTGTATAACTGCAGTATTTCTGTCTTTAACTGATTTTATTACAGTATTTAATGAATTTACTGATAGAGCACAGTAAATGAAGGAATACATTACAATCAATGCATTACTGCAAACAAGAGTGTGATTTCATTAACGTATTTAAAAAATACTTAAAAGATATTTGAAACTGAAGGAATAAACTGCATTCAGTGCATTACTCCAAGCAAGACTGATATTACTTTGGTATATAGGCCCATCATTGATTTTATAAGTTGCAGTTATTTATGATGGGCGGTATTAATGCAGAATTTCAAAATGATGCATTTCAGGCACAAGTGTGATCACTGTTTTTGTACTATATTACAACACTTAAAAGCCCACCATTACTTGATATCAAGCACTGTCCTGCCAAGTAAACATAAGCATGTCCCATAACATAACATTTCATCTGAAAAGTGTGTATAAACACCCCATCATCATAAAGTTTTCATAAGCACATCCTCTATACTTTGAAATAAAAGAATGAATAAAGACTCCACATATTCTCATTTACTTAAATAAAGATTTATAAAAATAGAAATGCATTAAAGTAAGAAATCTAACACTGTGTAACTTGATAAGTGTTTGCATTGAGTGTATTTTTCTTTTGTCACTTCTATTCCTTTTTTTCTGTTTTTGTTATTTTATTTATACATTCTGTTCTCCTTTATTATTTTCATTCTGTCCCATTTATGTTCATTTTGATACAGCTACAAAATTCCTTGGAGTGACCCAGAACATGTACCTCTTAGTTTAGGAAGTGGTCACCCTCTGCCTCTCTGGAGATGTCATCACAGGGTTGGGGCAGTGGCATCAGTCCTGCAAGCACCCTGTCATGTAGCAGCCTGGAAAGCCTCACAGAATGGAAGCTTCAGAACTTGGTTGAGGATGTGCTGAAAGAGGTAGTTGTTAGGAGGAATCAGCCAGTTAAGGCTTGACTGCAAGCACCAGCTGTTGTCAAACACTGCACCACCACAGGCTCCTACCCCCCAACATTGAGGCCCTACACTGCCCCACCATCTGGTGGTGCAAATGTTTGAGGCTGTGTGGGTTGGGAATCCTGCAGGTGCTTCATCCCTTCTTGCCTTTTCTTTTCACAAGCACCCTCTTACCAATTTCCCACCCACACTACCTTCTGATATATAAACATTTGAAAAAATAGGGTAAATTTGAAAAAATAGGGTGTCCCTCTCCCGACAAAATCATTGTGCCCCTTCTCTCCCATCTCCACTTGCACAACCCTTTTGATGTTTTTCCTTCCATGATCACCTCTTTGTTCTGTCTCCCCTTTTTCAAACTTTCCTATCTCACCCTTTCTATCACTTAATGATATGATCAGGGTGTCCACATAAGGATACCCCTATATAAAATATATTAAACCTTTTTTTTCTTTTAAAAAATCAGTAATAAAAGTTGCTCAATCCACAGCTTGCCACAGGTATTTTAAATGTGAGTGCACATAGCATCTGTAATATCTGAATATGCATAAAGTACTACAAAGTAATATGAAGCTTATGGTTTTCACATACTCCTTTGCATTTGCTTAACCCTGGACATGACATGCTTGACTTATGTAGGTGTGTGCTTCACCTAACTTATTTACATGTATGTGTAGTGGCACTCCTTGTAAATAACTGCTACATACATGCAATCTGACAGACTGCGAATACTACTCAAAGTTTTGCTGATCTCTTATTAACGTACCCTTGTAGCAAAACCAAGGTGGATTGTTTTGGGTTTTTTGGTATTGTTCTAGCCTGGTTGCAGGTTGGAGGTTGAGTTTTCTGCTCACCTCAACTAAATATCCCACCTGTCCCCCCCCCCCCCCCGAGTCCTTTGACCTACACCAGAGTGCCTTGCTTAACCAGCTACATTCAGCCCAGGTTACTGGTTGCCAACCTGCTACTTCCAGGTACTCATTTAATTGCCTTTGTTGTTAACTGTTAAAATTAGCACGTTAATCATTGCTACTGTATTTTCATCACCATTATTATGTTTTACATATTGATGTTTTAAACATGTGTTGCAGGCTGAAGTTTTAGTTTAGATCTCATTGCAATCATTGAAGCTTTCTGAGTCTTTCACTGCCTTTTGAAGTGTTTGCACCATAAAGTGTTGTGTTGGAGTTGTTTATGTTTGTATGTGCAGCATTTTATACTTTACCTTGGTGATTGTGCACCTACATGGATATGATCCACTGTGTTTACAACTCTGGTGGATCGATTCTTTATTTTATGTTTAAATGTCCTCTGCTGACTATGGAACAGTTAAGGGCAATTGTGCTTTATTTGCTTAGAGCAAAATAACTTGTTTAGTTGCTGGCCATTTTTTATTTTTATTTTTTTTTTTACATTTCTAATGTACTCTGTTGTATCGCCACTGAAGTCTGAAATTCATGTTCCACCTTGTTCCTTTTTACTGTTAAGTAATGTTTGGGATAGCATGAGACGAGTGGGCAAAACTCATCTCCATTGCACAATTGCTTTTGTCCTATAATTCATGTAGTACTTGTTAAGAATGATATTTACATTTTATCTCCTAAATTATGAGTTATACTTAATTTTTTATCTCCAAAGCAAGGGGATAATTCAAATTTGACACCCAGTGTAGTGTATTTCTATATGTATTAATTTCCTTTGTTAGTATGGGAATATTTAAATACCAAGTATTACTGCAGCATTTCACCCTAGCATAGCGAGGAATACTTACCTTTTTTGTAAACATGATACACTGCAGCTGTTTAGTCTATTACAAAGGCTTTCTAACACTGTCTTAGCCTAAAATTGCAATCTTGTTTTGTTTGTTACTGACTGCTTGCACATGACATTATTTCCATGGCATTCATAATGTGCCAGCTGGGTCTTATTGAACAAACAACTTACATTCAAATATTTTGTTGAGTCTTTTGCTTCTGTACTGGAATTGCTAGACCCCAGGCTTGTTTCTTATGTTGTTTTTTACAAAAATGGTTTGTTAATTACATTTTGCTAGCTTTCATTCATTATGCATATATTATGTTGCATTTATCCTCTTTCCAATTTTATCTTTCTGTCTTTGTCTTTTCCTATTGGAGTTTACTGGACCCCAGACCCCATCCTTAGAGCACTAATACTAGCCGGTTCCCATGATTATACAAGGTCATCTGCTGCTGCTTTCAGAAAGACATGGAACAGGTGAGGAAGTAGCATGTGCACATGCTTGGAGGACTTAGTGAAGGAGCCTATACTTAAACTTTACCTCATATATAGTGCATTGCAGAGTTTACCTGCCTAAAACTTATTGGATGTCAAAGCAGTAACCAGATGAAATCTATTTGTCCCTAAAACATTCTCTCTTCCAAAAAAAAAAATTCCAGTAATTGGGCTAAATCCTCTAGTTTCTTATTTTTTCCTTTCATTTTGTTTCTTCTGTTTCAGAAATAATTATAATGTTTTTGTGTTTCCTTTAGTATATTTTACAATGACAGAGATAAAGTTTTGTTGATATCTTATTAACTTACCCCTGCAGTGACACCCCAGGTTTTTTTTTTTTTTGCTGTAATTTTGTTCTGAATTCAGATTGGGCTCCACTCCATTCACACTTACTGCTCTGAGGTTTACTCTGGTCTTCTACTCTACTCCCAAATTCCACCCACTCCCTCCTGTCTGCATTTGTACTAAACTAGGGCACTCCTTTTCTTGTTTCGACCTGTCACACCAAATTAGTTGTACATTACCCTCTTCCAGTATCTTAGAAAACCACATGACTGACTACAGTCCATATACTCCATCCATTTCTCTCATCGACTGAACTCGTTAAAGTGTACCTCTTCACTGACTGAACTCGTTAAAGTGTAACTCTACCCCCATACCTCCTGTTTATGCTCTCCTGTTTTCTCCCTCCTCCCTTTTCTCTACATCATCGTAATCTATATTTCTCACCTCCTTCCTCCCTCTCCTCCTCACTATACCTCGAATCCCATCCATAATCCTCTTTACTTCACACTAACAACGTTATTTAACATCTGCCACTCCTCATCATCACCATCTCATAATCCACTAACTGACAAACATCCATCTCTCTACTCCTTCCTCAAGGCCATGCCATATGACAGACTTAAATCACTGTCTCTATACTCTGTGTCATATAGACTACACAGAGGAGATCTGTGCATTGCATTTAATGCAATTTCAGATCCTGCTTTAATGGAAATACTGCACATCCATAAGTCAAATTTGACTCGATGCACTCATTCTAGGGACCTTAACCTAGTATGTCACATCAACAGGACTTGTTGGAGAGATAGATTCATTTCCCAAAGGTTACATTTCTTCTGAAACAAACATGCAATTCAGGTGAAACAGAGCCCTTTGTTGACCCTAATTAAACTTAGTTTGGATGATTAGATGGAAATCTGTAAATTCACCCTGTCTCACCTGTGTTCTCCTGGATAGCAGCAGTAGGTGTTGACTTAGTTCTGCTTTGAACATTGGCACTCTAGAGAAAGGGGTTGAAACTTGGATAGGCTTGTAAGGGCCCTAGGGCCATTAGCATATTAACCTCCTATGATCCTTTGGTTCTAATCTCAGCTGGTTGCTGATCTCAAACTCAAGCCATTATTCTTCAAAGGGTATCCTCCCAGACTCCCTCAGTGACCTGCATCCCACCTATGTTAACAGACTTGTAATCCAGCATACCAAACAATACCTTTACAAAAAAATAATAATAACAACTTCACCAGATTTAACAATGATATCTTCAATGGTACTGTAAAATCCCTCATTTGGTCCTCTCTCTATTCCTTACCACTAAGTTATGCTGTTCCAAGATTTAACACATTATTTCTGGAGATTTTAACAGCCATACTCCCTTAAGAAGGACAAAAGTTTAAACCAACCAGATCCCCTGCTTGTCACATTTTTGACAGAACCCAAATGCAAAAGAGAGATAAAGCTTCAAGAGATTGTCAAAATGCAAAACCCCTGCTCATCTACAAATATATAAGCAACTCTAAAACCTAATTTTGGTCTTCAATAAACAAGTTCTTATACCCTGGAACACGTGATATCTCAATCTCCTACCCAGACCTTGCTCCCTCTGAAACTGTTGCTAAATTTAACTCCCAGTTCAAAGTAACTATAGCTAACCTCTCCCCAAGGCTCATCACAAACCCACTCTTGACAGATGCAACTTCCAACTTTTAACCATACCACATTCTCCTTAAAACATGCCTCTACTCCTGTATAAAATATTTATTAAGCAAACTCAAGTCCTGCTTTTCCTCCACTGATAATCTCCTTACAGAATACCTCAAGATAGCCTCAATTTCTATTGCCTAACTGATCTCTATTCTAATCAATTGGTCCATTCAAAACTATATGTTCCATCTTTCTGGAAAAAATTCTATATAATCCAACTTCACAAAGGAGGCAACTTTACTGAAATCTCCCACTTGAGACCTAAAGATATCTTGCCCCACTCTCAAAAGTTCTGAAAAAATAATTCAGAACTTCTGCGTCATCTACATGAAAAAAATCTACTAACCCCTGCTCAACATGGCTTCCAGCTAGCTCATAGCACAACAACTGAGCTATGTCTGCAACCTCAAAGGCAATACACAACTGTGTGCAGACCTCATTGTAAATAAGCCGCCTATACTGTGCCAGAAGATATAGCAAACCACCTGGTTGATAAATTCAGCTACAACTTTACTCCTCTCTCCCCCCAACCTTTCCTCAGGAAATATCAAATATAACTCCCCCTACTATCACTAGGGAACAGGTCCTTAATGCTCTCTCTAAGACCAAGAACACTGCATCAATGGGCCCAGATAATATCCCAGGATGCCTTCTAAATAGCATGAAATATGACCTATCAGAGCCTATTGAATTACTATTTAACTGTAGCCTCCAAACAGGCTTCGTGCCTCATGAATGGAGAAAGGCAACAGTCATCCATCTGTACTAAGGTGGGCCATCTACAGACCCTAGAAACTGCAAACTCATAAGTCTCACTAGTCTTATATGTAAAACCATGGAAAGAATTATCATGGAGATGATCAATAGAGATATAGTAAACCTCCAGACATGGGACCCAACCCAGTTTGGTTTTGTCAAAGGCAGATCATGCCTATTCAACCTGGTGGACTTCTTTGAGAAGGTCACCAAAGCAATGGGTGAGAGCAAAATCATTCACACTGCCTATCCTGATCTGGCCAAGGCGTTTGACACAATACCCCACTCGAGCATTGTTGACAGACTCAAGAGGTTAGGTACAAACCTGTATGTCACCCAGTGGCTAGCCAACTGGCTCACAGACAGGACCCAGGAAGTTAGAATTGGGGAGTCCACCTCTACAAAGAGGCCAGTCAGAAGTAGGGTTCCTCAGGGATCAGTCCGTGGACTGCTTCTTTTTGCATTTACTTCTCAGAAGTTAAGGCCAATGTCAGTGGTCTCTGGCTGACTAAATTTGCAGATGATTGCAAATTAGGAGCTGTCATTGAATCTTACACTGACACAAATATTCTCCAGCAGCGGCTGATGCAGACAAATAACTGGTGTCAGAGCCATGGACTAAAACTAAATTCCAGGAAATGCATAATAGTATCCTTTGGGAAGTCATCCATCCCTGGTAACTATCATATTGACAACACACACCTTAGAGTTGACCCAGTAGTCAGGGACTTAGGGACACACATCTATTATTATCTAGCTTTTGATCATCACATGTCTACAGTGGTGAGAAAATCATTCTATGTTGCACAACTTATAAACAAAGGTATGGCATCTAAGTTCAAGGAAGTCATTGTTCCACTGTATTCGGTATTCATTAGAAATATCATTTAGTACAATGTACCCTTTGGTATGCACCTAACCAGGCATATCCAACAACTGGAATTTCCACAGAGGCTCTTCACTAAAAGAATACAAGGCACAAGCAATATGTCCCATGCAGACCACCTCTAGGCCCTATCCCTGTATTCTGTCTCCTACAGGCTTTTGAGGGGAGATCTATGCCTGGCATACAGGGCATAGTCAGACCCCACTCTGATGGACCTCCTGCATATCCACAAAACAAACAGCAGCAGAATTACCTATTCTAAAGACTTAAACCTTGCCTGTGATATAAATAGGACCTGCTGGAGAGATAGGTATGTATCCCAGAGACTACCCCATCTATGGAGCAGGCTCCCTATCCATGTGAAGCAGAGTTCCTCCCTAATTCAATTCAAGTGCAGCTTGGACAGTTGGGTGGGAAACCAGAAATTCATCCCTGGTTTGGCACCTCCGTCTCTAATACAAACAGGTAACCTGTAAATGGTTCATCTCTCAGGCCCAAGCTTACACTTATCATGAGTATCAGAACTTGTCACAGACTTGGGATGCATGGTTGGGCTTAAAAAGGCCCTTGTGGTCATTAGCCTAGTAAACACATATGACCCTATGAAGTACCCTCATAGTTTTCCTTGATACCATTCTTAAGGTGAGCTGTAAAAACAAATTGGTCTCTTCACTCTTCTTAGACCTCTCAAAAGCATTTGATAGGGTCTTTCATACCAAATTGCTCTCAAAAATGGCAGCACTGGGTCTCTTAACTGTTTTTAAGATACTTATTCAACTGATATCTGTCAGTTTGAAGGCTCTCTGTCTACTCACCTTTCCTTACAGTCATTACTGGTATTCCACAAGGCTTTCTTCTTGGTCCACTTCTTTTGAAGATATTTATAACAACACATCCTCCCAATCAGCATCGCTTCTACAATATGCAGATACTCCACTCTCATCTGAACATGCAATAGTCTGACCCACCAACTAACTATCACTCAGAATGTATTAACTCTATTGTAAGCTGGCTGAATAACAACCAACTTCTCCTTAACCCTAAATAAAAAAAAAACTAAAAAACTAAAAACATAAATAAATAAAATAAAATAAAATGCTCTTACTTTGTCCTAAATCTCTAAAAACTCTAACGATAACTTTAAAATATCATCACAACACTGACATAGATGTTACTCCCACATCAAGCTGACAGACTTTATAATAATAGATGTTCAGTTGGAATTTGACCTCCATTTTCAAAATTGCATAAAAACCTGCACACACACACACACCCACACACACACCCACACTTGGTTTGTTCAACAGGGCAAAATACATTCTCACCACTCCTTCTAGATTAATCTTGCTCATGCATACTTGTTTTTTTCTCTCCTTTATACTTCACCCCTTCTAATTAATATAGACTTCCCAAATATCAGTGCTAAACCTATGGTATAATAAAGTGTCTAGGTTTCCAGCTAATCAGCCCTATAATTCCCATCACATATCTGCTCTTAAATCATTAAGCTGGCTCAAACTACCCCACTACCTTGAATATACTTAACTTCTCCATGCTCACAAAATGATTTATAAACCCTCATCCTGTCCTGTTATCAGCTCTATTCTTAACCATTACCTCCCAAACAACCCCTTTCATCCCCTAGAAAAACAACTATGTCCTATTTATAAACCCAAAAAATCTATAGGACATAGCTTATACTCTAACTCTGAGGCCAGTTTTGGGACCATAATCCAAAATAGACATCAAATCAATAACTAGCACTCATCTGTTTACTTTTTTCAAATATATCTTGAAATCCTGGCTCTGAACTTGCATTACACCTGATCGAAACTATTTCTTATTCTCCTCTACGTTTTTGTCTTCTTACTCCACTTCCTTTCCTTTTTCCTTGCTCTCCCTCCTTTTTCTTCCTCCCTCTGTGTTGTTGTGTATATATCCTTATCTGCACCTTACCTCTACTTCCACTTTCTCTTTAGTTCACCTTATTCCTCTTATCGTGTGACTAATCTACATCTTCCAGTGTTGTTACCAGTTACTGCTTTATAATTTTGAATTCATTGAATAGTGTCTTTGGATTTAATTATTTTGCTCTTCTACAGTTTTATGTTTTGTTTACTTTAACTTTTAATAAGAATTGTGATTTTCTTTATTTTATTACTGCTGTTCACTTACTGCGTTGTGTAACATGTAATAAATAAATAATTTACTTGTCCATGGAGCTTCTCTCCCAGGACCCACAGAAAATAAGTCTCATGCCTAGCTGTACCTTCCAGGTAAACAAATTTCAAATAAATATATAGCCAGACATGATGGAGCCAGGCTTAGAAGAAATTATTTAAAACTGATTTAATGATTCATTAGGGCTCT
The DNA here is from genome assembly GCF_019279795.1 of Protopterus annectens. Classification (NCBI taxonomy): domain Eukaryota; kingdom Metazoa; phylum Chordata; order Ceratodontiformes; family Protopteridae; genus Protopterus; species Protopterus annectens. The sequence continues at coordinate 1,295,358,238 of NC_056744.1, read as the reverse complement.
TCATGTTATATAGTATAACATTTTGTTAAACTTTTGCCAGTATTATGCATTTTTATATATACTTTATTATACCAGCAGTTTCAATTGTTGTAGTCAAAAATTTAGTTAATGACAATCATGCAAAATTAATTAATTAATTCTGTAATTGCTTGTTTATTCCTTTCAGAGTTGCATGAGAACTGAAGCTTATCACAGTAATCATAGAACACAAGGGAGATAAACTACTCTTTTGAAGGCCAGCATATTGCAAGGTCTATAATCACAGACATAGACACTCTCACTTACACACAGATAGACATAGACAGACAGTTGCAGACAGACACACAGGAAAAATTCATTAAGAAGGCTGGAGATGTACCACAAAGGGCATCTAGACACACACATGCACATAGAGAGAGAGAGAGAGAGAGAGAGAGAGGGGGGATACACACATGCATATGCTGCACAATTATAAGTAGTATTAAATATTACACCTATGAACCTATGAACCAATTCTCTTATGGCTTGTTTTTGAGATGTGGCTGGAAATAACAGCACATGATGAAAACCCACATAGATACAGGAAAGACATGTTTATTCTACACAGAATTCATCCCAGATATGAACTAAAATGGAAAAACAAATACTTTGCGGCAGCATTGCTAACAAATGTGCCATTGTGCTGGCACAGCTGAGGAAGGATTGTTGGTACAGCTTTACAGTGGCCTTGTCTTTGACCTAGGCTGCAACACCAAGACTAAATCCAACAGAAATGGTGAGTTTATAGTATCCAGTTATGCAATGCGCTTTGCACTTTGTGGTGGGATGAAATAGGATTAGAGATAGAAACCCATGTGGGCTTGTTGAGATATTTATTTATGTGTTTGCTTATTTTCATTTCTTGACCAGAAGTATCAACTGACCACAGCCTAGCAACACATTTCTAATGTGGTCCTCAGAGAAAAGCTCTAGTAATAACGATCGATATAAAAGAAACATTTCAGACTTTACTGTTGAAATAACAAGTACAGAAAAAGGGAATAAATGATTGATAACCCATAGTGATAACAGCAATCAACAAACCTTAACAAAACAAAAAAAAATTAACCATGATAGAAGATATATATGATTTGACTGAACAGTCGTGTTAGGCATTAGCTTGCTAGGAACGGAGGGTAATGATGAGAAACTGCGTGCAAAACTCTTTTCTTTACTGGAAATAATGCGGCTCATGTTTTTCGGGTTGTTTATTTATGTACAAGGGGCAAAGGGCTTCCTCAAGGCTATTAGCAACCATGGAAGTGAATGATAGTCTGTCACAAATATCCACTCCTACCACCCCCTTAGGTGCTACTTGAGATGTGCGGGGAGAAATGGTAGGTCTTAAGGAGAAAAAATGAAGGTTGCTTGGCTGATAAAAATGAAGGCTGCTTGGCTGATTTATAACAACAACCTACATAGATAAGAGTATGACTGTTCGGTAAATTTTAGATGAATAAACCAGAGCTGCAGGCTAAACTCTAGCCTGCTGTGGCTTGAAAGGCAATGAAAGGGTTCTAGAATGGCAACCTGCAATACGCCTTGTAATCTTAATACATCGTAGATGTAGCTTGTTGTTACAGTGGATGCTGCACACTGGCAAAGATAAGGGCAGAATATAAAACAGATGGGATTGGGTATATTGACAAACCGAAAAAACAACTTAACCACAAACTGAAGTAAAAGCTACAAATGGTCAACTGTTTAAAAGCCCTGATCTGTTTAAAACAACAAGATACAAATCCCCAGCAAATGCTATATAGTAGAAAATGCTATTTAGTAGATAAGATGTTTAAAAACCTATTTAATAAAAATTGTTAAAAATAAGTTCTTTAATTTTGTTCACCACAAAACGTCATCAGATAAATCCAGGGAAGTAGGGCCAAGAATTTATGTAAGACATCACTCCTCAACAGCCAATCAAAATAAAATTGAACCAGTGCCCATTAAAGGCAAACTTGAGCTATCTTCTTAAAGCCTTTAATTTTGGGTATAGTGAAACACAAAATAATCTGGCATTTCAGGAATTAAAAAAGCTCTGGTCTGGTACATCCCTCCCCACTTCTGATTAGTTTTGGTATCTATAGAATGAACTTGTTTGTCAGACTTGGCTTGATTGCCCAGAGTTCAAAGTCTTCCTCAGAAATGAGTATTGTAGCTTTTCTTTTGTCACCAGACATATTATGGTACTATTATTAAAGGGGAATGGATTCATTATTATTGTCAGAACAGGGATGAACAGTCAAGGAAATCACACAGTTAGTTTTACTATTATTAACTTAAAGAACCTCCACAGATAATTCATTTTTTTTAAATGTGCAATAAATTTACTGTAAATCAAACAGAATCAAAGATGCATCAGAAGCAGCAAGCAGGGTAATGTCCCATGTATCATGACCATGATGTGCAGTTATATCATGCGAACTCCACACAGAGTGAAAATAAGCTCAGGATAGGACCTAGACACTGTCAGGAGAACCATTAATTCCTGAGAACCTGCATGGCTCAGTATTGTTTCCAGGTTTCTAACATACAAGGCATGAAAGACATTGAACAGTGGAAAGTACTTAGAAAAGAAAACAACTGTCATTTTCAGGAGATAACTGAACTGGAAATATCATATAGACTAACTCTAGATATGAACATCTGTTGAGACAGTCTTCATACAGAACTTGTACAGGCCTTCATCTGATTTTGCAGAGTAAAGGTAGTAAGTATTTTTCAGTAGTAGTACCAGCATAAAATATGATTAACACGAACACAGGCTGATAGGAAAAAATTGATACAATAAGAATCTGCTCAAAAACGGGTCTAAAGCTTTTGTTTAGTGTTAAATGAAAGATGTAATCAAGCCAGACTAGAATAGCTGATTATGATATTTGGATGTATATGCTTAACAATAATAGGTTACTCATAACTGAATGCAAGGTCTGACTGTATTACATGAGGCTGCTTTATTAGTACTGTATAAATATATATTGGTAAAATGGATGTATCAGTAATGGGGTACTCAAATAACAAGTGCACCATGCATGGGGATTGAACATTTTTTAAACTGGAAAAAGTGTTACAATTAAAGTATTTATTTATTTACATTCCTCAAAAAATACCACTGATTATTCTCCAAATAAAGCTCTTGATGTATGAAAAAAGGTAAAAATTGTGATAGAGCTAAGCGTATATAACTTTGTGTATGACAGTGCAGCAAAACTGCTAGATGTGGTAATTCTTATTTCCTTTTATTCGAATAAACAGCTGAAGAGTAAGGTCTGGGTCCTTCTGACACAAAGACATGGATTTTGATCATTTATTTGCAGTCACTACTGAACCAATTGGCCTTAACTATCAGAGGGAGAAATTTTCCAGCCAACGAGAGTCATTCTATCTATAATGACAGTATTATTGTAAACGGCGTTCGTGAAAATCTACTGCCAATCATTAGCGGACCGAAGTTCTGCTGTGGCAACCTCTAACCGAGAAAAGCCGAAAGACAAACAACAACAGCATTGTAAACTTTAGGAAACATACATTCTTCCAGTTTTGATGACTGGCTAATGTCAGTATACTGATGACAACAAAGTTCTATATGATATACAAAGTTTATTATGAAAATGATGTTTGTCTCATTAATTTTGTAAAACAACCAAATGAGAAAAAATAAACAAACCAAAGATAAGGCTATGAAACTCAAGACAGAACTGCACAAGGATGCCATATTAAGCAACACTGGAAAGCCATGTTTGACAAACCTCACTGGTTTGTCTGAGACAGTTTGTACCTGGCACCTCTAGGCTTTCAGATGCTGGCAAAGGCTCTTGGCTTACCCATAGTGCCTTTTTTAGGCAAGGTCTCAAAAACAAACTTACCAATGTGAAGTTTGCCAATCATAACAAAATAAGGGTCATACTGCTAAATGCTTGGAGCTTAAAGCAAAAACTGCACAACCTGGAAGCACTTCTATCACTGGAAAATATAGATGTCTGTGCAGTCACAGAAACCTGCTTCAAGGCCTCAGACAGTACCCAGGCCTTGCAAAGCTACAATGACTTTGACACCTTCAGACTGCAAAATGAACATGTGAGAATCAAAGGGGGTGGTGTTTATCTACCCTGGCTTCCCAGGCTGACAGGAACTGGACCCCTTTGAATGACATAAAAATTAAGCTAGTCATTGAAATCAATCATTTTTTTGTTTATACTGTGGCATGATTCTAGGTGAGGGTAGTATGCTCCTCAAAGCTAGGGTCATACCTGCCTGGGACACTTACTCAGACAGCTCAATCATGTCTCTTTTTATATAGTCCTGTGAGGTGCATCTGAAGTCATTCACTCCAAAATGAGCTATGACAGTCATAATGATACTTGGTGCCAAGAGACCAGAGTGCATGTGTGATCTGATGACTCCTGGTACCAGCATCAAGAACATAACCATGAAAAATGCTGAAAACAAAAACTGTATTAAGCACTGATTGCACATTCTGGTACCTCAGCCATTCGTCTTCAATGTTTTCAGTGTTTTTAATGGTTATGTTCTTGATGCTGGTACCGGGATTCTTGATGGTGTCTTTATGAATTGAGCATTGGTGTTTGGAGGTGTGTGTTTCATTGAATCCTGGTACCAGACAGGCAGCTGACTGTTACTTTCTCCTTGTCCAGCCTGTTGAGTGTGACATCTGTGTGTCTCATTACTGAGTCTCCAATAACTAGAAAATTTGGTTTATATTAGAGATAAATTCACCTCCTGTCTAGTTAGGCTGCACAACTCCATGGAATTACTCCAAGTTCAGGTTACAGTGGGTAAGACCCCAATTCAAGTCATAGCCAGTTATAGATCCCACTCCATGGATCATGACAAAGCCTACTTGACCAAACTGGAGGCAATCCAAATATTATTGAACACTCTGGTTATGGGGATTTCAAATATCCCACCAACAACTGGGAAACCTACACTAGTTTTAACTCATTAGCACAAAAGTGTCTTGACTTTTTAAACTCAAATGCCCAGAACAAATTGTTTATACCCCAGCAAGAGGAACAAACCTATTAGATCTGGTCCTTACTAACATGTCAAACAGATGCTCTATGACAACTGTCAGACTCTCATTAGTTAAATCTGACATCAAATCAGTCACCTTTGAGCTGACACTAACAACAGAACTAACAATGGGTGAAATCAGATTAAAAAACTTCACCAAGGCAAACTATACTGTCCTAGGTGAAGGTATAAATGTATTCTGAGCCCCACCCCACCTGGAAGTGGTAAGTACACCAAAGCTTACAATACAGCCCTGTACAATCACTTGCATAAGTGTATAGACTCAGCTGTACCAGAAAGAATCAAAGCCAGAGCCCCAAGTAAAAACAAGCTGCCATGGTGGACATCCAGCATCGACAAACTTTACAATAAATGCAGATAGCTGCTGTCCAAGAAAACAAAGGTGATACCCCAACAATGGAAAAGCACCCACCTCAGCCTCAACAGGCAAATAAGACAATTTATCAACTCCTCTAAGGGCTTCTTTGAGAAAAACATAGCAAGCACAGCCAAGGATAACCTTTCAGGTACATACATAGCCTAAAGGCAGAACTAGTGACCAATGGTATGACACACACTGACCCCACAAAGATTACAACCTGCTAGCAAATAGGTTTGGTAAAAATTTCACCCCCTTATACCCTCCAAACCTGTTACAAACCTACCCCGAAGCTTCTCCCTGCCCCACATATCTGAACAACAGGCCATCAAACCTTTTCAGTCATAGCCTAACCACAGGCTTTGTTACTGTGGAATGGTGAACAGCAACAGTTATTCCCCTCCACAAAGATCGCCTAGCAGCAGACCCAGGGAATTACAGACCCATAAGCCTGATCAGCCTCATCTGTAAGGCCATGGAACTTATCATTATGGACCTCATAAATAAAGACATACATAGGTGACCTCCAAACCCTAGATCCTACTCAATTCAGCTTCATCAAGGGCAGATCCTGCCAGTTATATCTAGTGGATTTTTTTAAAATATGACCAGGGCCATTGACTAGGGCAAATCTGTGCAGATAGCATACCTCAACTTGGCAGAAGCTTTCAACACAATCTTGCATTACCAATAAACTTAGCAAACTGAATGTAAACCCCTACATTGTAAGATGGGTTGCCAACTGGCTCACAAACTGGACACACACTATCAAAGTGGGTGACTCTACATCAACCAGCAGACCTGTTACCGTGGGGTACCATAGGGGTCAGTGCTGGGCCCCCTACTGTTTGGTATATACTTCTCAGAAGTTCAGGTCAAAACTAAGTGGTTGTAGCTGACCAAAATTGCAGTTGACTGCAAACTGAGTGAATTACTGAATCCCCAAATGATGTCAGTACACTCCAGGATGGTCTTATGCAAATCAACGACTGATGTGTTAGTCACGGTCTCAGACTGAATGCTAAGAAATGCATCATCATTCCCTTCGGCACAAACCATGTCTCTTCACACTATCAAATCAACAACAAATCATCAACCTTAGCTTCAACCACCATGTGTCTACTGTAGTAAGGAAGGATTTTTATGTAGCACACTTGATTAGTAAAGGCATCACCTTAAGAGCAAAATAGGTTCTAATCCCTCTATACTTGGCACAAATCTGGCCCATAATTGAGTATAGTACCCTGTTTGGCATGTACTGTACCAAGCACCTGCAGCAATTTGAGAGACCTCAGAGGTTTCTAACTAAGAAGATGAAGGGACTCCAGCATATGCCATACACAGACTGACTAAATTTCCTGTCACTATAGTCTGTATCACATAGATTTCTTAGGGGAGACGTATGTGCCTGGCTTGCAGAGCAATCTCAGACCAAAACCTAATGAACTTGCTGCATATCCGTAAATCAAATGGGACTAGGGGTACCCGTTCCAAGGACCTATGATACTGTTCAAGAGGAACCTGGACAGGTGAATGGGACACTGTAAATTATTGCCAATAATAGCACCCACCTTGGCATGGACAGCCATACTAAATGCAATCTTGGGTATTAACTAACATTTCTATGGTATCACAAAAGGCTTGAAATGACTTCTGGGTCAATAGCCTAGTAATCTCCTATGATCCTATGATCCTATTCCTGTCAAAGATGCCATATGCAATGAATGCAAGTGTAGATGATATTCCTAGACCAGGACTTTGCAACTATGTAGCAGATAACTCTGAAGAGCATTGCTACTTGTTTATGCAAATAAGCTAAGTGCAGGTTGCTCACACTGAATAAGGAAAAATTAAGGTGTTTTGAAAAACAGACCTACTTATGTCAAAAGCGGAAAGTACCTAAAATTAAGCACTAAGAACATATGAAGTACTATGTGAAAGCTATAGGCTTCATATTACCTCTTATGCATTTGGATAGTGAAATTTGATGTGGTTATACACAATCATGCTTGAAAGACTTAGTGCAAACAGCAGGCTGAGCTGCATTTATTATTAGTATTTTAAAAAAGTAAAGGGGGTTAAAATTTTTAGATAGGTTACCATTATGTGAATACACTGTTGGCCATTTTAAAGAATAGAAAGGGTTAGATAAGAAAGACTGAAAAAGAGGGGACACAACAAAGAGGGAGACGCAGCAGGAATGCATCAAGAGGACTGGGCAGTGCAGTGGAGCAGCAGTTAATTTTGTCACCTCACAGCAAGAGGTTCTCTGGTTTGATTCTCAGTGGGTGTGCCTTCTGTGTGGAGTTTGTATGTCCTGCCTGTGTTCATATGGGTTTCTTCTGGCTACTCCGGTTTCCTCTCACCTTCCACAGACATGTGTCTGGAGCATTTCTCCCTGGGCCTCCACTGAAAATAGGGTCTGTCCTAGACAGACTTTCCCAATCAACAAATTTTAAAATAAACTAACTTTAGACCCATAGCCATACTCTCACCACTCTCCAAAATTCTGGAAAAATGTATACACAATCAAGTCTTGCATTACCTTCTACAAGAAAATCTACTCACACCTACCCAACATGGCTTTCGTCCCATGCACAACACTACAACAGCTCTCCTGTCTTTCCCAAACTCTGTATCACTAGCTAGAGACAGTAACAAACCTATCTCCTGTTTCTTCATTGACCTCTCTAAAGCCTTTGATACAGTCTCTCATAAACTTCTTCTCCTTAAACTAGCAAACTTACACTTCTCTCCATCCACCATATCTTGGTTTATCAGCTATCTCTCTGATAGACTTCAGTCAGTCAAATGGCTCTCAGCTTTCTCCCCTCTTCTTCTTGTTAAAACGGGTGTTCCACAAGGGTGTTCCTTGGGCCCCTTCATTTTAACATCTTTAGCAACATTCTCTACTCTTCCTCTCCTGGATCCTCACTGACACAATACGCAGATTATTCTACACTTATCACTACTGCTGAATCACCAACTCAACTAAAATCAGACACACAATCCTCGTTTATCTCTGTAGAAAACTGGCTATCTGAAAACCAACTTATCCTTTATCCAAAGAAAACCAAATTACTTCTCTTTCTCCCTAAAACCCTTAACCACATAAAGTTTTCCTTCTCCATACTGTCACAAAATAATACTCAAATATAGGTGGACACCAGTACAAAACTCTTAGGTGTTACTATTGATGAAAGACTAACCTTTGATTTACACGTCAATAATTGTATCCAAAAAACACATCTCAAGTTAGGTCTCCTCTATAGAAACAAAATATATCTTACCAAAACAGCAAAACTAACCCTTTCAAATGCCTACCTCTTACCCACTTTACTTTATAGCTCTCAAATTCTCACCAGCCTCAACACTGGACTACTAAACAAGTTAGAAACAACTTATAACAGGATTGCCAGATTTGCTGCCCAAAATACTTACAAGTCACATCACTGTCTCTCACTAAAAGAACTAAATTGACTAGAATTACCTAACCTGCTTCGGTATAATCAGTTTCAGATTATTCATTCCATTCTCTACAAACCCTCTTTCTGTCCAACTATCTCATCTCTAATCTCTCATTACCTACCCACTAGATTATTCCACAGTTCTGAACAAGGCCTACTAAAAATCTACAAACCAAGGACCAAAATGGGTCACCTAGTCTATAGCTTTAACCCTTCCAAGGCCTGGAATAGTCTACCACTAGATATAAGATCCCTTGAACATCCCAATCAATTCAAAACCGCTGCAAAAAAAAAATACCTTTATGAAAAATGGACCTGCCAATGTAATTATGCCCTGTAAATACTCCCCTATAACCTTGTACTTCTCTTCTCTCTTCCTTCCCTTCAATAAACAAACTTACTACTTTATCTTCTCCACTTGGTACATCACTGTACAAACATAACTAGTAAAATATTTCAGCTATGTAACTATTGCACTATTATGTATATAATATGTAATTATGAATGTATCCCTCTGATGAATGTATTTCTATGTATTTCTCTTGCCACAGTTTAATGTATGACACTGTAATGCAATAATGTGTGGTACTGATGAATGTAATGTGTGGCACTGTAATGCAATAATCTGTGGTACTGATGAATGTATTTCTATATGTATTTAATATGTAAAATTTCTATTTTCTGTTGGAGCTTTTCTCCTCGGGCCTCCGCTGAAAATGGGCATTTGTAGCCCAGTCGGACAAACCTGGTCAACAAATATAAAATAAATAAATAAAAAATAAAATACAATTGTATTGGGCCAAGTGTGAGAGGAAGGGCGCAATATTTTTGTCAGGAAATAGACGCCCCCAATTTTTTTCAAATAATTTTTATATAAAAGTAAAGTATGGGTAGGAAATTGGTAAAGGGATGTAGGTGAAAGGATAAGGGAATAGGAGGTGAGGAGGGGTGGTGCTAGAAGGAGTACCCATTCAACAGATCCTTAGATGTTTCCACTGCCAGATGGTGCAGTGGAGGACATTAATACTGACGGGGTAGGGGTCTGTGTTGGTGCAGTGGTTGACACCAACTGGGACAGTGTGTCCTGAACACACTCAAGAAAGACTTTGACTAGCTGAATCCATCTGTCCACAACCTGCATCAGCACAAATGTAACCATGTCCTGAATCCCACATTCACTGAGGCTTGCCAGGCTGCAAAGTGCTAGGATGCCCAATGAACCAGTGCCACTGCTGCAACCCTTTGAAGACATCTTTCAACGGGCAAATGGTGAGCATACCCTAAGCTGGTAGTTACATGCCTGGGATGCTCCTGAGTATTTTTGATCTGTAAAAAAAATGAACATAAATGGGAGAGAGAGAAAATAATACAGGTGAAATGAATGCATCCTTGAAGTAAGGAAAAAAGAAAAGGGGGGGTATTCACATGAAATTCATAACATCATGCAACAGAGCATCCAATTTCTTACTATAAAGCATTTTTATTTTTATTAATCTTTACTGAAGTAAAACTGAATGCATGGGAAATTCTTATGCAGACATGGAAGTACTGATTTGGGAAGCATATATGTGTGCGTGGGGAAAACACTGAGAAGTTCTTTTGCATTCTTTGGATGAGAAGTTTTTATGTGTACTTGGGAAGACACTGTATTGCTATCAAGTTTTGGTGGGGTTTACATGTTGCAGTCTACTACCCAAACATATTGATTGTATTTGTGCCTGATATGCATTCATTTGCAACTCTGTAATGAAAACACATCTTATAAATACTTACATCTTATAAAATCAGTTAAAGGCAGAATACTCTAGTTATATGTTGACATATCTTTTACATTTGGTTGCAGTAATGTATGGAATGCACTGTAGTGCTTCAGTTGCCATGCTTCCTAAATTATTTCTTTATATGTATTAATGAAATAGTTATACACATAATACTATTTATTACATCTATTAATGAAATAGTTATACACATAATACTATTTATTACATCTATTAATGAAATAGTTATACACATAATACTATTTATTACATCTATTAATGAAATAGTTATACACATAATACTATTTATTACATCTATTAATGACATAGTTATACACATAATACTATTTATTACATCTATTAATGAAATAGTTATACACATAATACTATTTATTACATCTATTAATGAAATAGTTATACACATAATACTATTTATTACATCTATTAATGACATAGTTATACACATAATACTATTTATTACATCTATTAATGAAATAGTTATACACATATTACTATTTATTACATCTATTAATGAAATAGTTATACACATATTACTATTTATTACATCTATTAATGGAATAGTTATACACATAATACTAATTATTACATCTATTAATGACATAGTTATACACATAATACTATTTATTACATCTATTAATGACATAGTTATACACATAATACTATTTATTACATCTATTAATGACATAGTTATACACATAATACTATTTATTACATCTATTAATGACATAGTTATACACATAATACTATTTATTACATCTATTAATGCCATAGTTATACACATAATACTATTTATTACATCTATTAATGACATAGTTATACACATAATACTATTTATTACATCTATTAATGACATAGTTATACACATAATACTATTTATTACATCTATTAATGACATAGTTATACACATAATACTATTTATTACATCTATTAATGACATAGTTATACACATAATACTATTTATTACATCTATTAATGACATAGTTATACACATAATACTATTTATTACATCTATTAATGAAATAGTTATACACATAATACTATTTATTACATCTATTAATGAAATAGTTATACACATAATACTATTTATTACATCTATTAATGAAATAGTTATACACATAATACTATTTATTACATCTATTAATGAAATAGTTATACACATAATACTATTTATTACATCTATTAATGACATAGTTATACACATAATACTATTTATTACATCTATTAATGAAATAGTTATACACATAATACTATTTATTACATCTATTAATGAAATAGTTATACACATAATACTATTTATTACATCTATTAATGAAATAGTTATACACATAATACTATTTATTACATCTATTAATGAAATAGTTATACACATAATACTATTTATTACATCTATTAATGACATAGTTATACACATAATACTATTTATTACATCTATTAATGAAATAGTTATACACATAATACTATTTATTACATCTATTAATGAAATAGTTATACACATAATACTATTTATTACTTTACTCTTGCTTACTAGTTTCTTCAGCCAGCTTAGGGGTTATTTCCTGCTTTCGCCTATTGTGGACAATTTAACTAGAAAAACTCCCCAGGCACCAAACGGTAATAAAGTCCACAAGTAAAAGAAAAATCAGGAATTCAACCATCCATATATTTTACTGAAATAGGAAAAGTGTAAAATGCAAAGCTTTTGAGTCACACCATGTTTTTTTTCAGTGGTATAATAAACATTCATTCCATTCAACATTTATAGTAGCAGCCAGCAATTAATTAATCTCATCACTAATTAAAACCTTTTACAAAATTACTAAATCAGCAGCCCATAAAATCTCAGAAGAACATAAAAACATAAAAAATACACATAAAACACACATAAAAAGGCATAGTAATCTATAATATCTAAACAAATTTTCTTTACAATTTTACTATGGGTTTTATACTATTATTTGTGTTCAGTCCTGGGAATTTGTCTGCTCTAAAATAATTATTCCAGTTGTATTCTGCAACTTCTGTTTTTATAACTAGATTACCTCCCCTTGTCCCATTTTTTAAATTTGTTTTGCACTACTCTAAATTTAAAAGTATGATCAACTCCACACATCATAACATGTTTACTTAGTGCATTGCTCTCTACTTTTCTTCTTTTTTCAGACAGATGGAACCCTGTTCTTTCTTTTAACTTCTGGTTAGTCTTACTGATGTAAAAGCCATCAGATGTTACACAATTAGCAATATACACTATATTTTCAGTAGTACATGTAGCAAAAGTATTAAAGAAAAATACTTTCTTAGTAATGGGATGTACAAATGAGGTTTCTGTATTAATATCCTTACAGAACAAACAATTAAAATACAAACCAACACCTCTTGTGTTAACCTTTTCCCCACCAGAATGTTTACATACCAAATCATTATAGCACAACATCTGTTTCAGATTTTTCTCTCTCACCAACAATCTGTTTTATCTCTGAATTAAAGACCAGTATAGGCCAGCTTTTATTAATCACAGATCTGGTTCTATTATACTTAGTAATATACCTGATAGAATTATCTGATTCCTTTTGCCTAACTTGTACATTGTCAGAAAAGTATGGCTTGCCTAAGGTTTCACGTTCACTCATAAAAATCTCAGTTTATTACACTCCACTAAGGGGCATGCATAACCTCTAGATTCAAAATCCTTTGACATATTTAATTTGGATGTAAAACGTTCATTATTAGTATTAAGTCTGCTGACTCTAATAAACTGACTTTTTATAACACTTTCAAAAATGTGTTTAGGGTGCATACTACCATAATGTAAAAATCTAGACATATGTACATTTTTCTTATGAACAGTAGTATCTACCTCTGTTCCATTTATCAATAATGTAATAGCAAGAAAACCTATCTTAACATCAGGGAATTTTAAATCAAAAGTTAAGAAGTCAGTGGTATGTTGTAAACATTCAACATAATACTTCAATTCTTGTTCATTACCTAACCAAATGATAAAGGTATCATCAAAAAAACATTTATAATATGCTAGCCATTGCTCTTTAACTGTGCCTAAGGAATAATCATCATATATACATTGTTTTTCCCAGTTTGCAAGGACCAGGTTAGCATATGTATTTGCTACCAGGGTGCTCATGGCTACCCCTAGTTGTTGGTGATATAACTCACAATAAAACATAAATACATTATTTTCTAGAACCACATCTAACATTGAGCAAATCAGTGCAATTTTCATTTCAGGATATGCACTATATTCACTTAAAAATTCTATTACATGTTGTACTCCTAGATCATTTGCTATTACAGTAAATAAGGATTTAATATCCAAAGATAGAGACATCCACTTCATGTTATTATGTCTAACAAACCATCCGTGAAAAGTCCCAACAAGATCATTGGAATCTTTTACATAACTCTGACTATATTGTAATAAACAACTCATAGGTTCATAGGTAGGTACTAGGCTATCGGCCCTGGGGCCTATACAAGCCGAGCCAAAAAGGTACCCTGGCTTTTGCCACCCAAGAAAATTATTTTCCTGTGCCACTGTTGAGCAGAGCCACAGAGGTGACTCAACTGATTTTCTAAATATTTTGGTATTGCTGCCGTTACCCAATGAGTTGCCTGAAACTGTAGGTCTCATAGGCGGCACTTCCTATATTTTATGTATCTTAGGCAACCCATGAATAATAGGGGTTATGGGATTAGCTATATATAAATAGTTATAAACATCTGGAGTTATGGAACATTCCATAAGTAAGTAGTATAAATACATCTTTACCTTATAAATAATTTTATTAAGATATACTCCACAAATACTCTAAAAGGTACTAATATCAGAACGTAAGTCTTGCATCCAATTAAAATATTGCCCCCTATAAATAATGACTATCCTACTACCCTTATCTGCCTGTTTAATAATAATATTCTCATTGACACTTAAATGTAATAGGGCTTCTCTTTCCTCATGGGTGAGATTAAAAAACTTACCACTCTCACCCTAATATCTTCTATACATTTCTTCTTCACACATGTTATAAAAGGCTTTCACTATAGGTGTGTTATTAGGAATAAATACACTTGTCCTTGCTAGTGGATGACATGTACTGTTTACATTTTTATATAATAATTTCAACTCAACATTGTGAACAAATAATCGTAATTCAGTCAATATATAATTAACCCCTTGTCTAACACTTTGACCTCATCTATACTTAACGTATATTTTGATAGATTAAGTATAGTAGAGCCTAGCATATTTACCTGTTGTTGACCTTGCTCCATGTAATAGGGGCTACTTTCAAGGATTGTTGGCCTGTCCGAGGTCCCATCTGTGTTCATGTAGTTGATAGTGTGCTTTCTTCCTGATGAATCTTCTCTCTGGTCTTGCTTCCTCCTTGCTGGGTTTTCTGTATCTGTATTGGAAGCTGCATCTGAAGTTTTGCAGGCAATAAAAACATCTCTTCAGTCACTCCATAGATAGATACTCCATTTCCTTCTCCAACTGGATTAATTATTTTAGAGCAGACAAATTCCCAGTAGTGAACACAAGAAATAGTATAAAACCTGTATTAAAACTGAAAAGAGAATTTGTGTAGATATTATACATTACTATGCCTTTTTATGTGTGTTTTATGTGCATTTTTTATGTTTTTATGTTCTTATGAGATTTTATGGGCTGCTGATTTTGTGATTTTTTTAAGAGGTTTTAATTGATCAAGTGATTAATTAATTGTTGGCTGCTACTATAAATGTTGAATGCAATGAATGTTTATTATAGCATTGAAAAAGAGTTGGTGTGACTCAAAAGCTTTGCATTTTACACTGTTCCACTTTCAATAAAATATGTGGATGGTTGAGCTCCCGCTTTTTCTTTTATTGTGGCAATTTCCTTATCAGCTTTAAAGAGGAGACATAAGACAATTGTTGTTTACCTATATTTCACCTCTTTTTCCCTTAATATTACAGACATAACAAGTGTTTATATGTATGGCATTTCATTTACTGCAGTACTAATTGATATGCATTTGTTCAAATATATATTGCCATCTGAATTCTTATTCTGTGCTAATCTTCTTTTTACTGCATGTTATAAACAAATGGATACACCCTTGGTGGAACTGTGTTTTAAACTGGCATGCTTTGCATATAGCATTGTGTGACTTGGGTTAAGGCATAAGTTGTTCACACATGGAAAAATGTAGCAATTCGTGGAAGTTTCCGTTCTTTAAATGTACTAAAGTGTGTGCTTTAATAGTTTTCTGCCTATAAATCTAAGCATATAAGGGGATAATTTAAAAATGTATACAGAAGTAATACATCTGATAATTTTTTAGATAAGTATGTGCTAGTAATTCATTTGACACTGAAAGACCCACCCATCCCCCAACCCGTATTCTGACAAGGATGTGGTACCTGACTGAGAGTTCAGCCATCTTGTATGTGCAGTTAATGCTGTCTAAGAAATGACTGTCTTAAAAAATAATATAATAATAAATATTTTTCTGGCTACATAGACAAAATCTTTTTTTTAAATAGGTCTGTATGTAATTGAATTACTTCCTAAGGTAATGTAATACTAAATGAAATTAATATGTGGAAATGCATGTTATATATTTAATTATTTTGTTTTCTGTATAAATACATGAACAGGTATGTGTAACGCACTCTTTCAGATGTATTTCTGTGATTTACAGACATATATATGCAGAGAATTATTTTACTCATACATATATTGTATTTGTAGTTGTACAGATAAGTATAACATAAACATTCCATATTGTACACAGATGCAGCTCTATGTGCAGATATGTTTATGCTTTATTTTGCATTATTATAATAATATTCCATATCCATATTTGCATATAGACAAATTTCTTCTGAAAACTACCTTCAAGTTTGCAACCTTCTTATAGTTTATTTTTTTATACCTATGTTTAATATGACCAAAATAATAATAATAATAATAATAATAATAATAATAATAATAATAATAATAGTGATGTTACTTACTATAGAGCTCTGGTCTTCTTGATGCTAAGTAGTCAACCCACTCAGCCAACTGATTGGGCCTACACTTCTGTAGGTCATTGTACCCGTGTCAGCACTGTTGGCTGGAGCAGGTGGTCCCTGTCAGGGATGATAGGTAGACCCCAACCCCTGCCAGATGTCTATCTTTTTCAATTCAGAACCACATGTTCATGCCTGGATCTTACCCAGATGTGATTATCTAAGAGGGTGGACCATCATCAAGGTCTCATTATCTGACCATCATAGGACATGGCTTTGTGCCCTCACAGGTGCTGCCATCATTATTAGAACCAGAATAAAGCAAGTATGAGCAGGGCTGTGGTTAAGGTTTAGAAACACTGCCTCTGGGGTGTGACATCACCTTAACCAAACCCAGTTAAGAAGCAGGGCATTAAACTAGGTAGTAGAGGTTTGGAGTAACCAAACGTGATTTGTCATATACAGTTTTTTCTTAAAGGAGTACATTCACATTTATTTATATGGTGGATATAAATCAGTATTCAATCATCATTTTTGTTTATATTAATTACATTTGCTACTGCTGCTGAGCATTGCCGTAACTACCTTTTTTGGAGCATTACACCTCATTATCATGTATAAATTCCCCATGCAGTAGAGCAATGGTATTTTTTGAAAGGGGTTCATTTTGCAGAAATAAATATTCATATGTCTGTGTGAGTATCAACTTTTATTAAATGTTGAGTGTTTTGAGGTGGTAAGGTGTGCCAGATGAATTTAGATGAGCAGGGATTATACTTCATGGCTGTGCAAACTCTCATGCATACAACTTCATTTTCATTTTTTTTCAACACATTCAGGTTTGAGCATATTTGAGGCTATCCATGTATTCCTGCAGCATGCTGGGGAATGCTGCAGACTGCTTAACTATCTTCTTCCCATTCATGTACACCTAAGGACATATTCATGAGCAGACGAGAATGATACACATGCATAAGTGGCCGTATATATTTGCATATTACTGTGATTCATAGAGATAGAAGTTAAAGGTTCTAATTTACATACAAAATGCATAAATGCGCCTGAATTTACAGGAAATACTTTAACCATGCCATATTAACTTGTGATCACTTGAGTTAGGTGGACTTTTTAAAATTAAAAAAAAATGGAAAAATTGTAATTTAAGATGAATCTCTTCAAAATAATGCAAAATTAGTGAGTTTAGTTTTGTTTTGATCATGTGGTTGCCATAGTATGACAGCTTTACTGATGAATGTTAAGTTGTCATTTGCAAATGGAAAATGATGACAGCAGCAGCAGAAATAATTAGAGATCACTGAGAAAATCATTTACTGTGATGTCATTTAGTGACTGTGCATGCATAGCAGAAACTCAGTCTTTTAACTGGAAGTACTGAAGTGGTAAGGATGTATTGTTGGCTGAACATAAACGTGTCTTTATCTGGAGATTTCTTAGTGTTACTGAAGAATGAAAAATGACAGTATTATGAACACAAGACAGTGGTAGGGACTAGGGGAAGAATGACTCTATTAACAAACTGATTGCATTTCTGCTCTGAGTGCATTTATGATAGTGCAAACATTACTATAGCACAACTTTACTTGGATAGACTGATTTGCATGCATATATAATTATGGGGTTTGTGACAGCTACTTTTTATGAGAATGCCAAGCATACTTTCATTGTTGTTTTGCTTGACTGATGAGTTTATCAAATGTTTTTTACGCATGACTGTGTCATATTTTTTCATGTGCAGAAATGATGCAGAACAAGGAATCAAGGTAGAGGAAGGACAACTTCGGCTATGAGGAAAACTGAGTCCTCATGGCAGCCCTAAGGATATAAGATAAATGTCTGTTTGGTAAATGGGGGCTCAAGCAAGCTGAGTGGACAAAAGCCTAGATTTCAGTTGTCCTCAGCATTAATGGAGTGGGTGGAAGAAACCATACATTAAAACAATGCAAGAAGAGGGCAAATTATATGGTAGGAAGTGCTAGAAGCAAGGCTAGGCAGAATGCAATTACCTGTACCAGTACTGGGGGGGGGGGGGCTCCAGCATCCAACAATTATTCCATTAACACCAGATGAGAAATACCTCATCTCCATCTTTGGGGATGACTATCACACAGAAGATGATGGCAATGGAATAATTAGAGGTGGACACTGAGCACTGGCTATTACCAACATCTGCAGCAGCAACACAGCTCTCCTCAGGAATGTTAGTTTCAAAAGGGTAACATATATTTACATGAAGAATTGAATGCTGACATGGAATGATTACATTAAGCACATGGTAATTACTATTCAATCTCTATAACTGTATTATTGTTTTAGAGAATTATGGAGTTGTTAATGAGTTATTTCCTGTGGTCCAGTAGTGCAAGGTTTGAATCCTTCAGCCTACATTGCCTAAGTGTGTGACTAATAAATAAATAAAATTATAAATGCAATAATTACTATTACAAATCAATCAAGACATAGGGAACCTCCAAACACTATTCCTGTCTCAGTTAGAATTCATCAAGGGCAGGTCATATTTACGTAACCTGCTGGACTTTATTAAAAAGGTCACTAAAAAAATGGAATAAGGCAAAATGCTACATACTGCATACCTCAAACTGGCCAAAGCTTTTGTCACAAGTCTCCACTCAAGCATAGTGGAAAACCTAAATAAAGTGGGAATAAATCCTTGTGTCACCTGCTGGATGGCCAGCTGGCTCACTGAAAAGATGCAGAAATGAAAATAGGGGAAGTTGTCTCCAAAGACAGGTAACTGTTTTGCATCTACTTTTCTGAAGCCATTACCAAAGGGCACTGGCTGACTAAGTTTGCAGATGACTGTAAGTTAGGAACGCTCATTGAATCACCAAAAGACTTTGCCAACCTGGAGGAAAATTTGTCCCAAATAAATAACTGGTGCCAAAATCATGAACTGAAACAGAATGCCAAAAAATACATTGTTGTATTGTTTGGGTAGTCTTCTACTGCAGGAAACTACCACATTGGCAATATGGGCCTAAGAACTGACTCAGTTGTTTTGGATTTGGAAACCTGTGTGGACAGTGACCTAACTTTTGATAAATGTGTCTATTGTTGTAAGAAAGTTCTTCTATACTGCATAGTTTATAAACAAAGGCATTGTGTCGAGATCTAGGAATGTCATCGTCCCCTTTTACTCAGCCCTCATTAGGCCAGTCATTGAGTATAAGGACCCCTCTGTCATCTATCTGACCAGACACATGTAACAACTGGAACACCTACAGTGATACTTTACTAAAAAGGTACAAAGCCTAAACAACACACCCTACATGGCTTGACTCAAAGCCCTGTCACTATACTTAATATCCTACAGACTGCTAACAAGTGACTTTTGTCTGGCATACAAGGCATCCTCCAACCCATTACTATGAATTTTCTCCTCATCCACAAGTCAAATGGCATTAGAAATACTCAGTCTAAGGATCTAAACTTTTTATGGAGCAAAATCAGAACAGTTAAGAAGAACAGGTATATTTCACAGAGGATACTGTTGTTCTGGAAGAGGTTCCTGGTATATATAAAACAAAGTTCATCCCTGTCCATATTCAAGTACAACTTGGATGTATGGATGGGAAACAGAAAATTTACTGCAGGACAGCTTCCTGTACTGTTAATAGACAGAGGCATCTCCTAAATGCTTTATGCCATTCATGGGTCTCCTGAGTTTAGCATACTTTCATTGTTGTTTTGCTTGACTGATGAGTTTATCAAATGTTTTTCGCATGACTGTGTCATATTTTTCATGTGCAGAAATGATGCAGAACAAAGGAATCAAGGTAGAGGAAGGACAACTGGCTATGAGAAAACTGAGTCCTCATGGCAGCCCTGAGGATATAAGATAAATGTCTGTTGGTAAATAAAGCCTAGATTTCAGTTGTCCTCAGCATTAATGGAGTGGTGGAAGAAACCATACATTAAAACAATGCAAGAAGAGGGCAAATTATATGGTAGGAAGTGCTAGAAGCAAGGCTAGGCAGAATGCAATTATCTGTACCAGTACTGGGGGCTCCAGCATCCAACAATTATTCCATTAACACCAGATGAAATACCTCATCTCCATCTTTGGGGATGACTATCACACAGAAGATGATGGCAATGGAATAATTAGAGGTGGACACTGAGCACTGGCTATTACCAACATCTGCAGCAGCAACACAGCTCTCCTCAGGAATGTTAGTTTCAAAAGAGTAACATATATTTACATGAAGAATTGAATGCTGACATGGAATGATTACATTAAGCACATGGTAATTACTATTCAATCTCTATAACTGTATTATTGTTTTAGAGAATTATGGAGTTGTTAATGAGTTATTTCCTGTGGTCCAGTAGTGCAAGGTTTGAATCCTTCAGCCTACATTGCCTAAGTGTGACTAATAAATAAATAAAATTATAAATGCAATAATTACTATTACAAATCAATCAAGACATAGGGAACCTCCAAACACTATTCCTGTCTCAGTTAGAATTCATCGGCAGGTCATATTTACGTAACCTGCTGGACTTTATTAAAAAGGTCACTAAAAAAATGGAATAAGGCAAAATGCTACATACTGCATACCTCAAACTGGCCAAAGCTTTTGTCACAAGTCTCCACTCAAGCATAGTGGAAAACCTAAATAAAGTGGGAATAAATCCTTGTGTCACCTGCTGGATGGCCAGCTGGCTCACTGAAAAGATGCAGAAATGAAAATAGGGGAAGTTGTCTCCAAAGACAGGTAACTGTTTTGCATCTACTTTTCTGAAGCCATTACCAAAGGGCACTGGCTGACTAAGTTTGCAGATGACTGTAAGTTAGGAACGCTCATTGAATCACCAAAAGACTTTGCCAACCTGGAGGAAAATTTGTCCCAAATAAATAACTGGTGCCAAAATCATGAACTGAAACAGAATGCCAAAAAATACATTGTTGTATTGTTTGGGTAGTCTTCTACTGCAGGAAACTACCACATTGGCAATATGGGCCTAAGAACTGACTCAGTTGTTTTGGATTTGGAAACCTGTGTGGACAGTGACCTAACTTTTGATAAATGTGTCTATTGTTGTAAGAAAGTTCTTCTATACTGCATAGTTTATAAACAAAGGCATTGTGTCGAGATCTAGGAATGTCATCGCCCTTACTCAGCCCTCATTAGGCCAGTCATTGAGTATAAGGACCCCTCTGTCATCTATCTGACCAGACACATGTAACAACTGGAACACCTACAGTGATACTTTACTAAAAAGGTACAAAGCCTAAACAACACACCCTACATGGCTTGACTCAAAGCCCTGTCACTATACTTAATATCCTACAGACTGCTAACAAGTGACTTTTGTCTGGCATACAAGGCATCCTCCAACCCATTACTATGAATTTTCTCCTCATCCACAAGTCAAATGGCATTAGAAATACTCAGTCTAAGGATCTAAACTTTTTATGGAGCAAAATCAGAACAGTTAAGAAGAACAGGTATATTTCACAGAGGATACTGTTGTTCTGGAAGAGGTTCCTGGTATATATAAAACAAAGTTCATCCCTGTCCATATTCAAGTACAACTTGGATGTATGGATGGGAAACAGAAAATTTACTGCAGGACAGCTTCCTGTACTGTTAATAGACAGAGGCATCTCCTAAATGCTTTATGCCATTCATGGGTCTCCTGAGATTATCTGGGATATGGTCTCAAGTTATTCTTATTATGGGTAATATATAATTATCAACCACATGATGGGTAAGACCCATCCCTAACCAAATGGTATCAGTTAAGTTGAGAAAAAAAAGAGAAATTGGCTAAGCTTAAAATGACCCTCAAGGGGCCTAGTACTTAGCTATGAACCTATGAATTATTAATAAGTGAACCTTCCACATCTACACAGAATGACAATGAAGGCGGTGTGCATGGTAAATGTACCCCATACAATAGTGTATTTCATTAATTTATTAGTAATGTTTCCAAATTATTTTTAACAAAGACAGCAGTAGAAACAAAAAGTCCCATTACACCAATAAATGTAGAGGGTAACAGCAGCAGAATGGCTGTTAAAAACGTTAATGATGATAACATAACATAATAAATGGCAGAGTACATCCAGGAACTGCTGAAATTTCCTCAAGGCAGAAGTCAGTGAAATACTCAACATGTTCCAGTCTGTGTCTGGAATATCCCCCTGGCAAGTATAGTGAGAGCTATACATACCTTAGTGTCCACAGGGATAGAAAATGCACACATGCCTCCAGTACACCTTATAATATCCCTGTCTACTCTAAATGTATCTAGTGTGTCCTGATTAGCAAAATTATAGTGAGTTATCTTCAGCCTATATCTCAGTCTTCTTAGCCAGAGAA
>NC_056744.1:1295315179-1295332679 GCF_019279795.1 Protopterus annectens | reverse complement strand
ATATACACGTTGGAGACATTTAATGTACAATGGTTACATAATATATAAATTTTGAGGAT
This sequence comes from Protopterus annectens, assembly GCF_019279795.1. Lineage (NCBI taxonomy): Eukaryota > Metazoa > Chordata > Ceratodontiformes > Protopteridae > Protopterus > Protopterus annectens. Next base: position 1,295,332,620 of record NC_056744.1, on the reverse strand, counting down.
ATAAAGTATATGTTCATTTCAAAGAGAAAAGAGTAAAAACTTTATACATTATATACATTGGTAGCAGTATCGTTGTATTAGCAAACATTCAGATTATGATATTAATTAGATAGATTACATGATGATAGAAACAGGGTATGCTAAATGGTTAGCAGCAATGCTAATGTATACTGAAGGAAGATTATCAGCTGTGATTGCAGTGGGTTTTAGCTAATGAAGTATGGGAACTGAGATGATGTAGAACAGAGGAATTTTAGAGGATAGTTTTTCTATAATGGATTGGGGTTAGGTGGATAGTTGTTTATGAAGGATGTGACTGAATGGATGAATTGTGAGCTGAGTTGCTTAGAAGTACGCTCAGTATGGTTGGTGGTAGTAGGGGATGGTGGGCTGGGTGGCCTGGGTTTAACAAATAGTTAATGGAGTACCAGAATTGTTTGGGGTTCTTAGTGTATGCATCATGGATTGAAGTGTAGTGAGTTTTTAATCATATTAGATTGATTTTTGGATTGGTTGCAGAGCTCTATGAAGTTTTAGGGACTAGTCTCTGTTTTATTATGAAACCAAGATTTCCAGGCCTTGTCTTTGGCTCTCATAAGTTGTTTTTGGCAAGGGGTATGGTTGAATTTGACTCTTTTGTGTCTAGCTTGGGCTAACTGGTTTAATATATATATATATATATATATATATATATATATATATATATATATATATATATATATATATATATATATATATATATATACATACATATACATATATTTTTTTTGCTTAGTTTCTATTACTTCCATTTACTCTTCATAGGTTCATGCATTGTGCCACTGTTGTGACATTCTGCTATTTTCCTTTGCCAGGTTGGCCCTTCTTCATTAAGGATGAAGGCTTTAATGGGCACATCTGAGAATGTTGTGGCCTGTAAGGATGTGAGCTGAGAGGTGGAATGTTATACTGTAGCTGGAAAGATATTTTCATCTGGACGTGAAAAAGAACTTTTGTGGGAGATGAATTCTGTACCCAGAAGGACCACTATGCAATGATTCTTTCTTTCTAAATCACACCATAATCTGATACATGCAATAGCCCCCTTTAAGGAAGCATATCTGACATCAGCTGTTTTATCAATCGTTGACAAATAGTTATCTTTCACACTCATCAAAGTTGCATATATTAAAATATAGGGCAAGCAATTGGCTCTGTTTTAGCAATGCAAACATCTACAAACTCTTTAGTCATAATAAGTTAACATGAGTTTGAGCTACATATAAACATTTTTGCATCCTACAAGACTGAGATTTTGCCTGCTATGAACTATACTTTTGGTTAAGTTTTTATGGATTGATTTTACATATTATCCTACTGATCCACAGACTCTGTATACTTAATGTGTCTAAAAGTCCTTGTATTGTTTGCTGTTCATTTGAATAACCTGGGCGATACAGCAAAGACACATGACATGAAAGTAAGTGCCAATATTTGACAGTAGACATTTCAGTGTATGTATATATGTATGCATGTATTTATTTATCTATTTATGTGCTCTTGCCAAATGGGATAGTGCACATGGGGCTTTTCTCAGGCCCAGACCAGGATATATATATTTTAAGTGGGTGTGGGAACAAAGTTCCCCCCACCCCCATTGGGAGATGCTTGGGGGTTTGTCTTCCTCCAATGGTCCTTATTTTTGGTGTTTGCTAATAATCTTTGAGGAACACTTTGCCTACATTATAGAAATTGACAAAATGTACTTTATATTATTATGAATAAATTAGCTGTATGTGGAAGGACGTGCTTTTAATACTAAAAAGGTTTCTGTAGTACAGGCTGGGGACACATACATGTGCATTGGTTGATATTAATTAATTGTTTGTCTCAGGTCGGCAAAATATTGACTGTGGTCACTTAATGTTGTGATGAGATAAACGGATGCTGTTGTTGAAAAAACAGTGTACATTCAGACAGAGAGTTTGTACAAAAGTTTATTAATGCAGATTCAGATGAATAGTAATGGTACGAAAATCTGATAAAAGATGAGTATATATTGTTTTAAGTGCAGATTGTTCAAGGTAGCCTGCTGTATGCATGCTTCAGTCTAATGATATTTAAAGTGAAAGAACAAACATTAAAGTGTTGCTGTCTACAGTGCTGAAATTCACATATCCAAGCGATCTGTATTCAAATTTACAAGCACTAATGTCAAATGTGTTGTTTAGTTTCTTTATCATAAACAGCATTTAGTTGCTATTATCTTCATACAAGCTACAGTTTCTAATATTTTTCCATCACTGCAGTGTTAATAATCTTTTACTGTCCTACTGCAGCCATAATCAAGGTTACATGCTGAGATCATGACTTGGTAATGGTTTTGTAAATGAAATGTTTCATGAGACCTGTAACAGAATCTCACAATTAAAATGAAACAATCAAAACAGTTAAAAATTTCATACTCTTTATATTTAGTTTCAGCTATATATGGCACACTTAGGAACAGAAACAGTGTTTCTGAAAATTAAGAGTATTCTGAACAGCTGCTAGTTAGAAACCCATTTCCTGACCACTTTGATTCTAGCCTAATTCTATCTCAGGTTGTATATTTACCATCTGCATCCGATGCAATTACTGTTGCTATCAATCTATATTGAAATCACATGCCCTGTTTACGACATGGCAGTACAGGAAGACAGAGCGAACAATATTTAACATAATGCAGTACACAAAAGGGAATTTCATCAGGCAAATTAGATTAGTCCCAGGAAGGCTTCACTGTTTGCTTGTCTGTATTAGCAATTCCAAGTCACAGACTATTAGTGTAATGTAGTAGTCCTTTGCAGATATGCTCCAGAGACTGAGTCTGAAAGGGCATTTTTATCCTAATGTATAACTGCATATCTCTCCTTCAATTATGCCTCAGTCAAAGGTTTCAATTTTAGAAACACATTTGACAGCTGTTGGCTTTTTTGCTCTTTCTAACTACAGCTATTTGCAGCATTTGGAAGGACACATCATTATTAAAATAAAAACTGGTTTGAAATGGCACTATTTCAGTGCCACACAATTATATAACGTGACTGTAGTCAGAAAAAATATTGACTGTGGTCACTTAAAGGTGTGATGAGATAAACAGGTACAATGCAATGACAGAAGTGTTCCAAAAAATATTAGCTAGAAGAAAGGCGTGAAGAAATCTTAGAGGGCTATTACTAATTAAGTACAGTCAAACTTCCATAATAAAAGCCTAATTTAACTGAATATTATAATGTTTTTTTACTGAACTGTGCCAATAATTCTGTCACATACCTCTCAACTGTCCAGATTTGTGCAGAATGTCCAGAATTTTGCATCATATTTTTCATCTATTACTCACCACATTTGTGGTTTACTTGCAAATTATTGAGGAATGAATAATAACAGACATGAATTTCAAACTTAATTTCCTTCAGAAAATATATGCCAATGTAAATCTTGTTATTCTAACAATGTTCTATGTTTATAAGAGCAATTTTTTTAACTCAGTCCCTATTATTGGACCTTTGTCCCCCATTATTTTTGCCTTTGTCCAGATTTCTTACCCTAAGAGGTTGAGAGGTATGATGATGCTTACCTAAGTAATTTACATGAAAGAATATATGGTAATAGCTAGTAAGTAGAATAAGTGTATTTGTGTGTCTTTATGAGTAAAATAAGCAACCTATTTTTAAACATTGCCTCTTGTCAAAACATTAATGATTTTTGTTTCTTGAAATGTAAAAATACACAATATATAAGTATAACCGTCAGCATTCTTTCTTCTAATCACAATCCTACTTCCTTACTCAACAGTTAATTAAAATTTTCAAGCAGCAGCCTACTTCAATAACATCCCTCCCCCTCATGCCAAATAAATTTGTGCACTTATGACAAAAATGTGAATTCTGGAATGAATCAACCATTTCTACTTATTGGTCAGATGTTCTTCATATCGATCACTAGCTACTGCAGTAGCCTTAGTTATATGGGTTGTATCCTGCCAAGGATATAACAGCTGCTGGCCAGCTTCCAAAGGTTCAGGGCACCTTCCACGCACTCTAACCATCAAGCAGCTTGAGTTGAGCTGACTAAAAGACAAGTCTGGGTCCAAAGCCCTTCAGAGCTTTCCTGTTGCCGAAGAGTAACCTCCTCTGGGGCTTTCAAAGACTGATGGTCAGCTTCTGCTTTCCTTTGCTGGGCAGATAAGTTACCTCTGGGGAAAAAGACTTCTATTTTCTTATATTTACTTGGAACAAAGATAAATACACACAGGTATTTCCAGATGCAGCTCTCTGCACCAAGCACAATTTCCCTTAAAAGCACACAGGGAATACACTCCCATCCTGGGGCTGGATTTCCCTCTGCCTCTCCAGGCTCCCAAATAAGACACCACACTGACACAGCTGTAGGGGTGAGTCCTCAGCCAAGTGTTCCAAGCCAAGTCCTCCACCACCCTCTCTGTGAAAGCAGTATACTGTGCCCCTGCTCCAAGTTGCTGACACACAAACTCTTTGAGATTTGATTTTCACACACACACACACACACACACACACACACACACACACACACACACACACACACACACACACACTCAGACAGTGCTTTGCTAAGATGTGTTATAGCATTTGAAGCTATACAACTATTTCAAAACTTCCACCCTTCCAGGCTAGCAATTAGTTCACCCATAAGGATAATATAGTAGGATTCCTAGTCATAGTTTTCACAGACATTTTGTCTCTAGCCACAATCAAAACTGTAAGATACAATCTTTATGGTCTAAACTGGGTAATTTAATTCCACACTATTTTTCAAAATCAGCTGGACTGAGATTAATCTCTTCTCTTCCAGTATCCTCTGTTACAGTATATTCAATACAATCTGGCATACAGGTGTATTTCTTTTCTGTCTGGCAGGACCTACTGTTGGTATATTTTTAACACAAGCAGCTTTACAAATCAGTTTGATGTACAAATGACATATAATTGTTTACAAAACTCTAGCTAGTTATGCATCCACTGCCTTAAATCTCCTGGCATAGCTGGCAGTACCGCACATCATCACACAGACCAAAAATATGAGGCAAATGTCTAGGCATTCTGTGAAAATCTGAACAGTTGAGAGGTGTGGAGGTGATAAAATGCGATGAAATTGGCAAGCCAATCCAAAGAATCCCTAAGACATTTCATCCAGCCTTTTCCAAACTGGCAAAGAAATTTTCTTTTTCCTCATTTATTTTTGAAAAAAAAAACTATAAACAGTCTCAACAGAATTGAGGTAAACAGGCATATAAGAAGAAGTGACAAAGGGGTTCCAAAAAGAAGTCTCAAATCTCCCAAAAGCAAGGACAGTCCAACAAGTCAGAATGACTATTCAAGAGATGTTCTGACCCCCCTCCCACCATGACCCCTCTTCTCTTCCAGAATGTCTGCATTTTAGACAAATAGGTTCTAAAAATCATTCAACAGGATTACAGATGGCAGTGGGAGGAGATTCCTCCTTTTCAGGAGGTCATTCGTCATCTTGCTGACCAAACGTTTGTTTCAACTTGTTCTTCATCACATGCTGTCCCAATAAGTGATATAACAATACATTCTTCCCATGTGGGGGAGAGGCTTTACTCAAAGATGTTCCTAGTGCCAAAGAAAGTAAATGCTTGGAGATCTTTCTTTCCTTAAAGTGCCCAGATTAAAAAGGGTGCCACTTCAGAAGCAGTTACCTCTTTTAAGTTTCCTGGTAAAACTAGACTTAAAAGATGCTTATCATCACATACCTGTTTGGCCATTATTTAAGGTTTTTTGTGCCTGAATCACATAATCCATTCTCTACCTTATGGCTTGGATTATTCACTACACCAAGAGTGTTCACAATATTCACAAAATGTCTAGTTATTATAGCTCATTTTAGGGTATAGGGTATCCACATTTTTTCCATATTAGATGACTTGCTTGCTTATCTTTGGAGAGTCTTTTTTAAAATGTCATGAGACTTTCTCTTGAGAGATCTCTTGCACAAGCTGGGATTCCAAGAGAACATTCAAAAGTCTTTCTTGACCACCTCACACAGGACTGTGTTCCTGGAATGTCAACTAGACACATCATTTCAAAGAGATTTTCTTCCACTGGAAAAGTAGATCTTTATCTAGATCTATTTTTAAGGTTTTTACACTCAGACTCCAGTCACTGTGAGGGAATACCTCAGAATTTTGGGTCTTGTGGCATCTATGATTCTAATGTAAGACTCCACATGAGAAAGATACAGTGGTATCTGGAATCTCTTTAGTGCCAGCATCAACAGCCTTTATCTTTTCATAGGGTTTGTCCGAAGAGACATTTTTGGTGGAGACAACAGATTTCCTTAAATCTAGGTCTGCCCTACTTCATCCCTGCTCCAAAGCAGTCAGTCAACGCATATGCATTAGACTTTGCTTGGGGACTAGTTTCAGGAGGGATAAAAGTATAGGGGGTATCAGACACCAAAGACGGATGCAAACATATAAATACCAAGGAGATGCTTTTCCTGATCAAGGCACTCAACACTCTTCAAGTGGTTACAGATAATACCAAAATGATGTGGTACATCAACTAGCAAGGGGGAACCAGGTCATACCACCTTTGCAGACTAGCCATGTCAACCTGGGATATAGCTACACAGCACAGTCTCACTCTACAGGTGTCCTACATTCTGTCAGAGCAAAGTTGTGTGGCCAACAAGCTGAACAGGACCAGGGCAGATGTTCATGAATGGAAACTAGTTTGAGGGTAATCAAAGATTTTATTCATCTGTAGGGAGTTCCGCAAGTAGACCTTTTTGCCTCCTCTATGATCAATCAAGTGCCAAAATTCAGTTCTCAGACTCCATGCAATAAGGCCTGGAAGACAGATGCCTTTTCTTTTCTTTTCTTTTCTTTGGACTTGATCTAGACCTTGAGAAAGAGTCAAGCTTGTAGTGCTTTGTAAATCACTATATGACTGATTCCTTCTCAAGGTTTAGATCAAGTTTTCTAGGACCATTCTCCAGGAGCTCCTGGACCTTTCTTCTTCTTCCTCCCAATTATAGTTAGCTAAGTTAATCTACCCATATAGCTAAGGCTACCACAGCAGTGGTCAATATGAAGAACATAGTACAGTTGTGTAAGTTGAACCTACCATATCATTACATGTTTGAATGATCACTGCTGCAATAACCACTCCTTCCCTCCAGTCCCCTTGCATTTTTGCTGTGTTTTTTATGCCAGGGTGTGGACATTTATTCCTCACATTGTCTTTTCAGGGCTGACCCCTCTGTCTCTCTCTCTCTCTCTCTTTCTCCCTCTCTTTCTGCTGGTAGGAAAACTCTGAAGGACTTGGCTCCTAAATTTGCCTTTTAGTCAACACATCTCAAGCTGCTTGACAATTTGTGTGTGTGGAAGGTGTCCTGAAGCTTTGAAAGCTGACTGGCTGTTGTTGTAACATTGGCAGGCTATAACCCATATAGTTAGTGATCACTTGAGCATCTACTGTTATGGTAATTTCAACTTAATTGTACTTTCCCCTGTGTTTAATCTGTAACACATCCTCCCAGCACTCTCAAAAGTTAATGCTTTGCCAACATGCCAAGTTTCATGATTACGTTATCAAATATGGACTATTTGAAAAACAGCTACTTAACCTATTTGGTCTAACCCTCCAAACAGGCTGCATTCTTGAAGTCTAGAAATCAGCATTGTATGTCGCAGGCCCTGGTTACTATTTTGTTTAGTTGTGTTTGTTTACAAGGATGGTTAAACTCTGCCTTGCAAAACCCTTTTCATTTGAGGCCCAGGGAGAAAAGCTCCATAAAATTACATATCATTGTAATGAAATACTGCTAATACAATAGTTGAAGAAAACTTTAAATACAAAAACAAACAAAGAATAACTAACAGTGGTAATTTTAAAGTGAAAAAATACTATTAGAAACTGATGCAAGATTTTAATAGCTACAGAGATAACAGTGAGATAGTGCTAACAAGGTGAGGCAGGTTATCATAAAGAGAATGGAATATGAAGAAGAGTTACCAAAGTAAAGAAAAGAGTCTTGCAGAGGTTCAGAGAGAAAGTTTTAGTTTAAGTGGAAACAGTGAAGGCTTAGTGTTGGAAGACAGGGTAACATAGTAGCAGACTGTAGTTAGTAATATATGAAAGGAGTACAAGTGGAAACAGTGAAGGCTTAGTGTTGGAAGACAGGGTGACATAGTAGCAGACTGTAGTTAGTAATATATGAAAGGAGTACAAGTGGAAACAGTGAAGGCTTAGTGTTGGAAGACAGGGTGACATAGTAGCAGACTGTAGTTAGTAATATATGAAAGGAGTACAAGTGGAAACAGTGAAGGCTTAGTGTTGGAAGACAGGGTAACATAGTAGCAGACTGTAGTTAGTAATATATGAAAGGAGTACAAGTGGAAACAGTGAAGGCTTAGTGTTGGAAGACAGGGTGACATAGTAGCAGACTGTAGTTAGTAATATATGAAAGGAGTACAAGTGGAAACAGTGAAGGCTTAGTGTTGGAAGACAGGGTGACATAGTAGCAGACTGTAGTTAGTAATATATGAAAGGAGTACAAGTGGAAACAGTGAAGGCTTAGTGTTGGAAGACAGGGTGACATAGTAGCACACTGTAGTTAGTAATATATGAAAGGAGTACAAGTGGAAACAGTGAAGGCTTAGTGTTGGAAGACAGGGTAACATAGTAGCAGACTGTAGTTAGTAATATATGAAAGGAGTACAAGTGGAAACAGTGAAGGCGTAGTGTTGGAAGACAGGGTAACATAGTAGCAGACTGTAGTTAGTAATATATGAAAGGAGTACAAGTGGAAACAGTGAAGGCTTAGTGTTGGAAGACAGGGTAACATAGTAGCAGACTGTAGTTAGTAATATATGAAAGGAGTACAAGTGGAAACAGTGAAGGCTTAGTGTTGGAAGACAGGGTGACATAGTAGCAGACTGTAGTTAGTAATATATGAAAGGAGTACAAGTGGAAACATTGAAGGCGTAGTGTTGGAAGACAGGGTAACATAGTAGCAGACTGTAGTTAGTAATATATGAAAGGAGTACAAGTGGAAACAGTGAAGGCTTAGTGTTGGAAGACAGGGTGACATAGTAGCAGACTGTAGTTAGTAATATATGAAAGGAGTACAAGTGGAAACAGAGAAGGCTTAGTATTGAAAGACAGGGTGACATAGTAGCAGACTGTAGTTAGTAATATATGAAAGGAGTACAAGTGGAAACAGTGAAGGCGTAGTGTTGGAAGACAGGGTGACATAGTAGCAGACTATAGTTAGTAATATATGAAAGGAGTACAAGTGGAAACAGTGAAGGCTTAGTGTTGGAAGACAGGGTGACATAGTAGCAGACTGTAGTTAGTAATATATGAAAGGAGTACAAGTGGAAACAGTGAAGGCTTAGTGTTGGAAGACAGGGTGACATAGTAGCAGACTGTAGTTAGTAATATATGAAAGGAGTACAAGTGGAAACAGTGAAGGCTTAGTGTTGGAAGACAGGGTGACATAGTAGCAGACTGTAGTTAGTAATATATGAAAGGAGTACAAGTGGAAACAGTGAAGGCTTAGTGTTGGAAGACAGGGTAACATAGTAGCAGACTGTTGTTAGTAATATATGAAAGGAGTACAAGAAGTAAAGGAAGTGCCAGGCCTGCCATCCGGAACAAGAGCAATGCCAGGGAATATTCAAGTAGCCCTTTGTTTTGCTTCTGAGGCATTTCAGGGAGAATATTTCTGCAACAGTAATGGGAAGGGAGGTCCATTTTTGAGAAACATAGGTGGAATATAAAGAGTCACCATTTGCTGAGTGAGGGAGTCTTGTAGGAGTGTAAGACTGCAGTAATAGAGTAGGGCAGGGGTACTTAAATGGAAGGAAGACCATTCTATGGACATTTTTTAACCATGTGAAGATGGGCTATTCCTAGAATTCAAGTCAGTTTTGTTTTTTGGGGGCTAAGAACAGACAAGTTGAACTTAACAATTTGGGAGCAAATTCAGAAACGTTATTGTAGTGTTATTCTAATTTTGAAATGGTGACAAGTTAATGTTTGCAAGGACAAGAGAAGCATAGACCAGATGTGATAGAAAATAGGACTTAGTGGTGCTTCTATGAGACTGTGCATTACAAATCTTAGAGGCTGTTTAAAGGAGATATAATTTTTGATGAATGTTTCTCACTGAGTTTTGAATATACATGTTTGTGTCAAATTTGAGTTGATCATCTAGGATGGCACCAGGTAATTTGGTTTGTGAGATGCTCCTAACTGCAAATTCTGAGAGGATTAGATAGTAGTGTTGGAGTTTTTGTCTGCATAGGATCTAGGAGTAAAGAGCATTATTTTATTTTTGTTGGGGGTTGGGAGTAGTTGAGAGTGAGATAGACAAGTTTCAATAGAGATGAAAGATTTTTCGGTTATAGCTTGCAGTGATGAGAGGAAGGATGAAGAAGAAAAGATGAGTTGCATCATGTGCATACTCAGTTAATGTATCATGAGCTGAGGCAGAAGCAAAGTTATTAATGAAAGCAGTAAACAATGAAGGTCCATGGATGATCTTTGTGTTACCAAACTAGGCACTGGTTAAGTATGTAAAGAAGGCTGATTGATATTTGACTGTTTGTTGTGGTGGTTAAGGAAGCTGATGAACCACTTAAGTGAAGCAGCGTAGACATTTTGGGAGTATGAGAATATAGTAATGTTAGATAAGAGATGGTATCAAACGTTTTAGAAACATTGAGGGAGACTGAAGCAATGAGTTTGCTTTCATTACTCATGGTAAATAGTGTTGAGGAAGGAGTCATGCTGCATAGATTACAAAAGATTGTTGGACTAGAGATATTGAAGAATCTGATTATAGGTATGCCTTTCTATGATTTTTGACAGTAGAGAAAGGACAGCGATAGACTGGAAATTTCACATTTCAGTGGAAGTGTCACCTTTATGCAAAGGCAGAATAAAGGACTGCAGAGATAGTGCCTTCAGATATATAACAATTAATATTCATGGAAATAGGATAGGTAGGAGGAGGTACTTGCCTGGTGGATTGTCAGAAGCTAGAGTTGTTAATGTATATCTGCTAAGGAGTTTTTTAATAGATTTGGTTGATACTGGTTGTAAAGCAAAAGGCACAGGATTTGATGAATTGTGTGATGAGAGAGGAGGAGATTGTGTGAATCTTGCATTAGAGCAGACACTGTGTCTATGAAATAAGCAATGAATTTACTTGATATATCATGGTTGGATATATGAGAAAAAAGGGATTGGATTGAGTGCATTTCCCTTGTTTTAAGATTCTGTTGATGAAGGAACAGAGGATGGAGGGTTGGAGTTACATGAATCTTAAATGATGTAGTAGTTTCTTTTGCCAGCTAGGATAAGTTTCTTAGAAAGACTGCCAAGCTGTTTATAAGATTGTTATGAAGACTGAGTTTGATGTGTATGTCATATTTTCTAGGCATTATCCCTCTGTCATTTTACTTTCAGATTTTAGCCAACGTACAGTGTTAGATCTAGTCCCAGTTCTTCTATGTGGAACAATGGAATTAAGAATTGTAAGGACAATAAAATTGCATTTGTCTACTGCTTGAGTGAGTGACAGATATTTGAGTGCAGACCAGTCACATTGTGATAAGGACACTCTGAGGGATTTAAGCTCAAAGATTTTTATATTTGTAGCCACTCTTGGAATAGAGTGATAAAGCCCTTACTGAAACCCAGTCAACCTGAATTCAATTAGCAGCTCAGGTGACTGATTGAGTGGCAGTGAGGGCATTCTTCAATGATACTCCCTTAGGGGAGGTGCATCACTCTCAACAAATCAGTAACAAATCTCAGCAGAATAAGGGACACGTTCAGAAATAATTAGGAACAATTAAGGACACATTTAAAATATTAGTACTATTTGAAGAATTATATTGAGCTCTCTGCTTACTTGCTTGCTGTTTACTGCCGAATCAGAGACACATAGCTCTGCATGACTCCATCTGTAGTCTGTTTCAAGCACCAAGCCATTCAAATTGCACACTGATAAAGAAATATATTTTGCAGCTATAAGCACAGTTACAGATAACTTATTTTATAACAAACCTCACGTAGTCTGTCATATTTGTAGCATATATTTACAAAGTTTTCCTTCATTACAGATATGAATGATGACTTCTACAAAATACCTTTCTCTGTCCTTCTCTCTCATAACTGAATTACTACAATTGCTATATACAGAGCTAGTCACGCACACATTTCCTCTTGGTATGTTTTTCTGGCCTTATGTGGGAAGTCACATAATGTCTGTTTATAGACTATTCTATTGTCCTTTTGTGATTTAAGCACTCTTGCTGATGTGAGGATGCCATTCTGAAAGGAAACATCTGTATAAGCTGTTCCTACTGGAAAAACATCACATATTGCTGAATTTATAAAAAAGGATGTCTGTTAGATATTTGTTCTACAAACATGAGAAAATCATGTAATGCTTGTTTTCCAGTATTGCTTTGTTAGGCATTTTCTGATGCTGTGAAGAGAAGCCTATCTGTTATACATATAGTATGAATGCACATTGTAAACTCTATACATATATTCAAGCAAACTTTTTCTTTCAGCATATTTACAACAGAATTAATTTCAGTCTTATATTCATAATATCTAACAATTCCCTCTGTTTTTAAACATACTCAAAACATTATATATAAAAAACACATTAAGAAACAAAACCTTTAGTCTTTTTTGATACAAGTCAAAATGCAATTTTACATAGTTAATACAATGAAAACATGTATTACTACCAAACCTGAATGTATTTAACAACTTTTTTTTTTGCAGACCATTTTGTGAAAATATTTTATCAGTTATGAGCTGTGTCTGTTTTAATTTTACTTGATTAATTTATTTTTTTTGCAATCACAGAATTTAATTTATGACTTAGAATTGTTTTATTAACTCTTTGCAGCTGTTGAATTAACTATAAGAGACAATAACTATGTGCTACTGCAAGCATTTATGCACTGCTGAAAATATACAGTTTTAATGTCATTTTAACCATTACATTGTGTTTATGTCTCTGAACTGCTCAATAACATCTTGGTAAAATACTAAACTGAGCCGAGATAATAAATATTTAAAAGCAATTATTTTACTGGGGTAAAACCAGTGATATTACAACTTGACAAATTACTTTTGAACTTATTACAATGTATCCTGATCAGTATGTATTTACACAGACTATTTGCTATTTATGCATTTCAATCTAGTAGGTATCCTGGACCCATTGTTTTCTTTAAATATGTTTTTTTTCACACATATTCATTACTAGACATTAATTTCATTTGTACTGAATTCTTCAGCATTTGTACATACAAAGACTATCATTTGTACTGAAATTTTCTACATTTGTACATACAAAGACTGTAAAGTACATTTAGTCTAATCTTACAGATTTAATAGCATTAATATTAAGCAAAATCTTGGAAAATGTTTGTCTCTTTAGAAATATCTAGTGGAACTGATACTGATATGTCCTGTTATTTTAAACTACATACTCAGCAATTAAAAATATTCATGCTTTTTTATACCAACATTGTTTTGCCAAAAACATATTAAAAATAGTGACCATTCTTGCTATTAGAAACATTTATGCATTTTGCATATCTTTATTCTCTCTTGTATAGCTTTAATAAACAATTTTAAATCACCTCTTGTTTTTTAAACCATCTCTTGTATAGCATTACAATTTAACAGGTTGTAAATACAATTTAATTCTAAACAATACAATAATAACCATTAAGATAGCTATTAACAACTTGTAAAATATCTTATCCTGTCAGGTTTAATCCAGTTTACCAGTATTTCTAATACACTAATACCTGTTTTTCCCCCCATAAAAGAGTATTGTCATGAAGGAATGAGATATTTTTTTCTTGTAGCTTTATTTTAGACCCTTGTTGTTTATTTTTTCTGTAGCTTTATTTCAGACCCTTGTTGTTTATTTTTTCTGTAGCTTTATTTCAGACCCTTGTTTATTTTTCTGTAGCTTTATTTCAGGCCCTTGTTGTTTATTTTTTCTGTAGCTTTATTTCAGACCCTTGTGCAGTACTGCTTATACAGTCAGTGTAAACTGAGAAAGTGCCTCTCCCCCTTATACAGTCAGTGTAAAACTGAGAAAGTACCCCTCCCCCTGTAGTACTTCAGCACTGTTTACCTGCCCTATGCTGTGAGAATAGAATGTATGTCAGCCCAACACTTTGGTTATACATTTATTTTATTAGGTTACTAAATAAAGCTTTCACTGTATATTACCTCTAGTAGGTATTTACACCCTCCTGCACAATTGATTTGAACTGTATATATACTATAGCCCATTTTCTGGCTGTACTTGATGCAACTGAGGGTTTTTTTTTGTCCTTTTAACATTTACTTGCAAACAGATTATAAGTGACATCTATGCACAATTGTGACATTTTATTACAATTACTAAATAGTGTTGCCTGTAAACATTTTAACAATTATGTTTTAATAACAATGATGCTTTAGTAAAACTCAAGCTACTTGTCTGGCAATCAGTCTTGTTGTTTATCTGATCTTTCCAACATTTCTTGTAACTATTCATTCAGTCTAGGAAGGTCTGAGCTCACATTTTATACTCTATAAACTATAGTTAATTCTTTTAGCATTTTTCCTTTAATGTGATTGTGATTTGCATAACTATTCATTTATACAACATAAACAGACATTATTTTACAATTACCTTACATGGATTTCAGTATTTTTTATTTATTTATCTATTTAACTGTCCTGCCATTAATTTTACAAAAACTGTTTGACTAATACCATCTGTGATTTTATTTATTTTTAAAATTCAGAACTTTAACTGTTTGGTGTTACTATACAATTATAACATATGTTTATTTATATTTGCTGTTGTCTGCCTTTTACTTTTGTGCATTGTAAACAAATGTACTCTAGATGAAAAGAACATACATGCATGTCTGTCTTGTATATGTATATCTTTATACAAGCATGTCATGTCCCTACCATCCTAGCATGCATGCTTAACCATTTTCAAAACATAAACATATTATAAAATATATTTCTTTTGCACAGATTAACTGTGTATGCAGGAAATTCCCAGTCTTTGTCAGTTGAGCAAATTTATTTCCTTTATCCTGCAACTGCTGTTGAATTTCCTGTGATGTTGCATGGTCTTTCTGACATGCTTTAGTAAGCTGTTCTGCTGAATTTGAAACTCCTATGCACTTTTGAAAAGATGTGTGTGTATAACTTGTCTAAGCTTCCTGAACTCATTGTGTCTGTCTTTTAGAAGTTTATTACATTTCTTTGTAACAAAATGTACTAGAGTTTTTATCAGTAACTGATTTGACTGTTGTTGCAACTCTGAAATAAACCTTTTACATCTGGTGACAGAACATAACTGTCTAACATTTGAATATAATGTCAACATATTAACTTTTCTTGGTTCTTTACCTTTACAATTTTTGTCTGTACAGTCTAACCTTTGGATAATGTCATGCACTGTATTTTTATGACATTGTACACACAATAAACATTTTTATACCACCCATGATTTTATTTCAGATACCAGTCAAATATTATAATCCATTTGCATAATGCCTTACTATCAAATTGCAATCCATTTGTATAATGCCTTACGATTAACTTGCCCTAATAAGGTTTTACATTTGCTAATATGCTGTATATACATTTATTCTGTTATTATTATTACCTCTATGGCATTCATACTGTATGTAACACAGAATAATTTTCTTACCAGTCAACAGACAGGCAGATGGCTAAGCTGCTTTACTGTAGATGGTTGAAAAGTTTCTGTAGTCACTTGTGAAGTTGGTACAGCAAAACTGGCAGATTCAGTCTTACAACTTCGTCTTGTACCTTTTCTGGAGAATTTATGGAACTGCCCCACCTTCCTGCAATGCAGTCTCACCGGATTTAGACGTCTATTAAACTGTATTGCTACAAACTGTTGAAAACTGCAGAAATCTGAAGTACTTCACATAAACGTTACTGTGCTTTTACAGGAGTGACATTATCCATTCACTCCCCCTGTTTTTGGATACAGGCTAGGAACGTTGTCAAAGGGTCACCATTGAAAAATTATATGGCTCTGCTCTGCTTGGTCAGGGTCACCACTGAAAAATTATATGGCTCTTACTTCTTCTTGGTGCTTGCTGTGGGATTTGAAGTCTTCTTAAGACACACAGTCTTGCTGTGCTGTTTACTGCTGAATCAGAGACACATAGCTCTGCATGACTCCATCTGTAGTCTGTTTCAAGCACCAAGCCATTCAAATTGCACACTGATAAAGAAATATATTTTGCAGCTATAAGCACAGTTACAGATAACTTATTTTATAACAAACCACACGTAGTCTGTCAGATTTGTAGCATATATTTACAAAGTTTTCCTTCATTACAGATATGAATGATGACTTCTACAAAATACCTCTCTCTGTCCTTCTCTCTCATAACTGAATTACTACAATTGCTATATACAGAGCTAGTCACGCACACATTTCCTCTTGGTATGTTTTTCTGGCCTTATGTGGGAAGTCACATAATGCCTGTTTATAGACTTTTCTATTGTCCTTTTGTGATTTAAGCACTTTTGCTGATGTGAGGATGCCATTCTGAAAGGAAACATCTGTATAAGCTGTTCCTACTGGAAAAACATCACGTATTGCTGAATTTATAAAAAAGGATGTCTGTTAATAGATATTTGTTCTACAAACATGAGAAAATCATGTAATGCTTGTTTTCCAGTATTGCTTTGTTAGGCATTTTCTGATGCTGTGAAGAGAAGCCTATATGTTATACATATAGTATGAGTGCACATTGTAAACTCTATACATATATTCAAGCAAACTTTTTCTTTCAGCATATTTACAACAGAATTAATTTCAGTCTTATATTCATAATATCTAACACTATTAATATGAAACATTGATGAACTAACAGAATGTGAAATAATAATATTTTAAGAGGGATTATGAGGGGCAGAGCTAAAATACCAGTCAAAATCAGGGGCATTGCAGAGGTATAGGAAGGAGTGGCACAAAGAATGGAGTTGCCCTCATAAGTAATCAATGAGTGCAGGAGGTGGGAAAGGTAGTGGATATGGCATACAGATAACCTCAGGATGTGTGCAAGGATGGCTGAGTCCTGACTGGCCCAAGCAATACTGGAGTAAGTCCAGGGAGGCAAGAGATAATGGCTGACTCAAAATGGATGCAGGGCACTGGAGAACTAAACCAGATAAATGATGTTCCAAGAAGATCTAATTTTTTTTATATATATATTTCTAACATAATTAAGGTTTATGGTTTTATGTATATTATTATGCCAATGAATAAGAAAAGTTAGATGATGGTCACTTAATGTGTCTTTAGAGGACCTG
>NC_056744.1:1295237679-1295310179 GCF_019279795.1 Protopterus annectens | reverse complement strand
CACACAGAGTGCTACAGTGCTCGGGTTTGACCATAAATGCAAATCCAGCTTTTCAAAGCAGATATTGTATTAAAGACCAATCAGGATGGGATGATGCCCCCCCCCCCCAAAAAAAAAAAAACTTTGCACCCAGGGAAGTTGTATCTCTCCCTTCTCCTTAGCTACATTACTGAGTAGAATAAATTGTTTGTGGTTAGTCTGAAGTTGGAAACTGTCAAGCCCTTTTAGGTCTAAGCTGGAGAATCTGTCACATGCCCACAATCTTACAAGGCACTTTTTTCACTTTATGAATAACTCTTTTCAGAATCTGTTAGCATTGCAGCAACAGAACATAACACTTGTTTATTAATTAAAATAATACTGCATCTAGGCTGTAGCTACTAATATCTGCCCTCACTGTTGTCAACTTAGAGACATCATAGTATGCTCACAATGCTCCTGTTGTTAGAATTTCATTTAGCTTCCTGAGCCTTCAGCTTGATAACTTCCTGATGACCAGGGTACATCTTTATTTAACAAGTTTGTTAGAGAACATAGCACAGTTGAGAAGTCTGGTACAAACTTGCTTACTTAGTTAATCACGATTAGGGTTTGTTATAGCATAGTCATAAAAGATGGATTTGATAACTCAGCTATGGCTCTGACCTTGTTTGCATTGGGTCTGAATTCACTAGCAATTATACTGTGCCCAAGTACTGGAGCTCAGTCTTTTCAGGACAGCATTTGCATTGGGTTAACGTTAAACCAGAATTTTTGATAGTCAGAAGCATTGTCCCTAACCTTGAATCATATGTGTTTTTATCCAGACAAAACACTAGGATGTTATCTATAACAACAACAGCACTATGCATTCTGTTGAGCAATTAATCATTTTACCCAGAAAGATTTCAGGTACAGAGGGTATACCAAATAGCAGCCTTTGAAAGCATATTCTTCCTACTGGAGTAATGAAGTTTGTTATCATTTGGCTTTCCTTATCTGAGGTTATTTGCCAGAACTCACTGGAATTATCTAACATATTTGCATTGACTAGCTTTGATAGTTTGCCAGGTCAGTTATAATATGTTCCATGCCTTTGCTGATGGAACTATAATTCCTGGGGTTAGTGGCAGGGCTACCCTTATGGAGTAATACCGTTACTGTTGTGCTCCAAACCTGAGGGACAAAACCTATGGCTAAACTCAGGGTTAAATAGTATAAGGGATAGCTCTACCAGGGCTAGTGTAGCACTGTTTAATAAATAGCTATGTACATTATCAGATCCGATGAAAAAAGTTGAAGTCTTGGAGAGCACCTTCAGTATATGTTCTTTAGTGATGATAGGGTTCTGACAGATGGAAAGATAAGTGGTCTTCAAATAGTTACCTCTGGAGTAGAAGTTGCACTGAATTTGATTCTTAGTGTGCTGTCAAAGTCTACCATATCAAAGTAGTTAGTGCCATTATGAATAAAAATAGCAGTGATAGACAATCCACATTAGATTGGGTACCCCCTTCCAGGTTCAACAGAATGAGCACATCTGAGTGTTATATTCTAACTTTTGCAATGAAACAACACAACTTTATAAACAAAAAAGTGCTCCTAAACCCTACCTCATTTAACAAAGATATTTTATCACTAATCTAATAAACTGCAATGGAGCTATGCTAAACCCATGCTACCAGAAAATGCTGTTTCTGAAGTCAGCATAATATTTTTCAATATACAAGATATAAGAACAAATTAAGTCTAACCCAGTAACATAGCTAAGATAGGAAACCAAGAAACGCATTCAACAATGACATAAAGTCTGAAAAGATCAGTGCAAAAACGAAACTCAAAATACCCTGCAAAATTTTAGATACCTGAAAAATCTGGCTAACCATCAAATTAAATCTGACAAAAGTCCTGTTATACCAACCTCCCACACAAACATGAAAACTATTTTGAACCACAATAAAGAGCCCCTTCATCCATAGTAGACTACAACTCCATCTCCCAACTATAAATAACAAAAAAGGTAGCAGTGCCACTCATATTTAACATCCATTTCATACAACAGTTATTTCTTTACTTAAAGACAACTCATCATCCATGTCTATCCCTATAAAACATGAAAACATATTCATGGGGATTCAAAAACTATGTGTAGGCTTCATGTGAAGCCTACACAAAGTTTATGTTTTTCTGTGTTGAGCAGTAGTGCTAATTATATATTCATGCCGCACACCTCGTTTAAAAATAAACAAGTGCAGTAGTGTTGCCAGCCAGGAAACCATGTAAAGTAGCATAGATAGTAGCAGACATGGAGACCTGTTTACCTATGAGCAAACTAGGTCTGCAGGATTACAGAGAGTGCCACAATGATTACTACAGTTAATAATAATAATATAGCAATGTATATGGTCCAAACACATTACAGAACAGTGTATACAGTGCAGAGTAACGTGGAGTACCAGTTCAGGCATTCTATACAAAAGTTGGGCAAATGATCCATAACAGTGCATGGACTGCCATTTAAAATAAACAGGGGAAGTGGGTGTATTGAATAGAGACACACAGGAGAATTGTATGAATGAACACAGGAAAAGAGGACAGGTGAAATCTTAATGTGCAGCAGATGAAAACATGTAAATTAAGACAGTTGTAGCAGGAACACTAATCACATATTGACATAATACAGTATGGACTGCACAGTGGAAATGTGGAAATATGACTGTCATGCAAGGTGACATAACAATGGAAAAGGATGTCTTTCAGATATAAGCATTCTGACATGAACAATGGAGAGGATCTCTACCAGGGATATTATATACAATAGGAGTTAGGTGCATACTGTGAAGCGGTGCAAAATGAGTTGTCTGAATATGACTGTAATGTCAGCATAGATCTCCATCAATTGGGACACATAGTTACAGCCTCATGGACTCCAGTAAACAGAAGCCTGCACAATCAAGGTGAATATCAAAATAATACCATCAGTAATCACATGTCTATGATATAACATATGTGATTCTGAGTGAACACACTTGTACAACTATTATGAGATGTCGGCAATCTTTGAGAGTAATCAAGTACACTGTCCTGACACAGTAACTTCTGCTGGAGATGATAGGAGGGACACTGCTATATCTATTTGTGACATTATGATCAATCCAAGGTTGTTGACAGGTGTACATGGCATATATATGTCACAATCCACACTGTCAGAAATGTAGTCCATACCATCAATGTTGTCAAACAGCTATACATGTATTGTGTGCATCACTGGAACAGTAATCACACATGAATCTGTTATATAATCTTGCTGGGGGTTCTATACCACCAGGCAGTAATATTTTTGAAACAAAAATAATACCTAGGTATGGCCAATAAGATGCATGCGAGCCAACTGTGGTAAAGGTGGTACACTTAAGTTACCTATCCATGGAAGATGTGTAGGGAGGTACATGAAGAAGGGTGCATTGTACTCAGTTATAGGTGTGATGAAGGCTGTGAGCTATGGAAGGATACCTTTGATGTGGATGTCCTGCACATACTCAGGAGTTGTGTTATATACAAGGGAGCAGTCACTACTGTGGCACATGCTGGTGGACATTTCACATACCATCTACCTCAGTTCATAGTGCACATATTACTTCTTCTGCTCATAGAGGTGTGATGTCTACATTATCATTGGGTTGTGCATTTGTTTTCATAACATAAGAAATCCCTCATGTTTTTGTTTAATCTCATGTGCCTTTATAGCTCTGGCAGCAATCTTTGGTGTGTGTTGATACTGTCTGTATTATACTAATATCATAGCAAAAGTCTGACTTGGAGAGTATCACACAACAGTTTATAGATGATGGCATCAGCAGTGCCTGGTGAGGAGAAGATGGTTATAGCAGTGTCCCACATGCTGGTGTAAAATGCTCTTTCTGATGTAAAGCAAATGCACAAACCGACACACACACAACCCCCAGTTGACTGTTGTGAGAACAGAACCCATATTTATCTAAGTAAACAGACTACAGAACTCAGTACTTTACACAAGTGCCACAGCACAAGTCTGACTTTTACAAGGCTCAGGGTAATTTTTAATGCATGACATCATCATTGGATGTTTGAGAAAAGATGTTGGGAGGCTTGCATAAAATAGATATGTAGGCATGTCCAACTGTGAAAATATTGTTAATCCATGCGATTGTAGGATACACAATTATGCTCTTTGGACTAGACACACACACACACACACACACACACACACACACACACACACACACACACACACACACACACACACACACGGCAGTTGACTGCAGTGAGAACAGAACCCCCACCTAAGTACACAGACTACAGAACACAGTACTTTATGCAATTGCCACAGTGCAAGTCTTACTTTTACAGGGCTGCAGAACAATTTATAATGGATGACATCATTATCGCATGTTTGAGAGCAGATGTTGGGAGGCCTGTCTAAAATGGATAGCTAGCCATGTACAACTGTCAAAATCTTAAAGATCTACATGTTACCAGATTGATGAGTGTACAGTTGTAGTATTTGCTGTTGGATTTCTAATGTACAGGTATACTTTAAGAGACAGCTTTACAAACTATATGCAAACAGCTGTCCACATTACTACAACTATTAGAAAATCTGATGCGCATGGTATATAAGAAAGCATTTGTTATTTATTTCTGTATTGTAGCTGATATACTCATGAAGAAGTACTGAGAGACTAAGTTTGCAGTGCATGGGGGAGAAGTAACAGAAGGCTGCATTGTAACTATGTGTTTTCCTTAAAAAATGCCTTCCCTTTGTTTCTGTTTTTACATGTACGTTCATGGGATGAAGACTACCTGTACAGTAAACATAAGTAATACATGTTATTATGCACTTTCCATAGTGCACCACCAGGCATCTGAGTTGTGCAATTGATGCTTTGTGCATGCCAGATGCACATTTAAACTGCTTTCCCTGTTTGGATGTAGTTAAGTGCCAAACAAACATGAGCCTCATTAATAAGATTTTGAGAGTTCTGAGTGTTGAGTGAAAGAAACACACCTACTGTTTAGCTGACTCTGCAGCAGCAGGTATAAATGTATTCACAGATTTCTTTTGGAGTCCATGTGATATAGTGTTAGAATCCAGGTGTATCTAATAGTTTTAAATATGTTTTTATAATGAAATGAAATAATTCTTTATTTTACATTCATTGTGTGTTACCTCTGCACAGTTTGTTTAAACAGCATTGCTTAGAGATAACCGCACCAAGGAAGAGCCGTTCACTGTCACTTGGCATTGATTCCCAATGCCAAACTCTGTGCAAAAACAGAGGTCAAAAAGTGTAAGGCTCCATTGCTTTTTTTCTACTTATGTGTTTTGTGTGTGATTCTATGTTTTGACCAGATTGAAGGTGTTAAAATGGTGTAGCTAAGACAGTGGGGAAATGGGGCCAAGCAGGGGGAAGAACAAAGTGAAAGCAATATAGGAATGTGCAAGAGGGCGGTAGGAAAAAAAACAAAGCTATCCACTTCTTCAACAGTGTAAAATGAAAATATGTGCAGAATATTAGCTTAATTTGGAATGCCACTTCATTAAGAGGGGTAACAACAATGCAGTCATGTTGTATAGCCAATTGGATCAAATCAAGTGTCTCAAGAAGACACGTGTAAAGTGGAGAGCTATGTATGGGAGATTTTTTTTTAGTAGGTAGTGAGGAAGCAGACACAAACAAACAAGACAAACAAGACAAGACACAAGGAGAGTGAGGGATACAAAAGCTTGTGGGACACCATGATTGTGGTTAGGGAGGGGACAACAGAGGCCCATGCCCATTAAACAAGAGGACAATGAGAATCTAGTCCCCACCTGCTAGACCATCATTACCATCACCTGACTCCACTGGCTGTTGGGAGTGCTTGACATCTGTTCCTATGGACCTTAAAGGAGAGCAGCCTATCCATCCAGCATAGGCATGCACCAGTGGTGGTGTGGATGACCCTAAGTACCAACTGTGGCATCTCCTTGTGGGTGATAAAATCCCCACCTCTGCCAGTAGTCCTGAAGGGTACTACAGCAGCAGCTCCTGGGATAGTGCTACCTAAAGATGCAGATAGTGCAGGGGCAGCAGAGGCAATACTACCAAGTTGGGTCCCAGATGTGCTAAGCATTGGTGCCAGAGTCAGTTGAGTGGGGGCAGGCTGAATCACTGGGGATTGCCTACCTCCCTGTGTTGTAAAGCATTTGGTGATTTGTCAGAGATGGATGACATGAAATGTTTTGATGCCATATAAAAAAGAGAGATAAGGGTTGGGGTGAGAGAAAAAAAGAGATAAAATTAGTACCAGCACATGTGACATACAATGCATCATCACAATAATAACAGTATTTTAGCTGAACTTTTAATTTTAAGTATACTTCTTAACAACTGCAAGCCATAATTAAGGATTGCTTAAAGTAATCCTTGCAATGTGCAGATATTGCAGTTATGCTTGTTCTATTTATACAGATTAAGTTAACAGCGGGGCATTTATGCCACTTGTGTACAAATTAATATAATATTTTTAAAAGATTGTAATATTTTATACTTGTTACTTGTGGTACTTGAACTCCCAACGTCTGACTACAGTCTTATCAAAGAAACAAAAACTCTGCCATGACAGCTGCCAAGTACTAAAACACCGGAGGTTTATTAGATAAAAAACTTTAAGCGCTTTTCGTTTGCTAACAAGCAAACTTCTTCAGAATAAAATTTTTAACAGTTCAGAACTCTTTTTAAAACAAGCAGGTGATCAAATTAACCTATCATTTACAATCTAACTCGTTCACTGAACTTGTTAAAGAGGTACACTTACATAAAATGATTGCTTTTAAACTGACCTACCCACCCTAATATCAAAAAGTAAACTAAACATAATATAACAACATCATTGTAAATACAAAATATATATATATGTGTTTTATGGAAAAAATGTATAAATATACACATGTAACAAAAATACCCGAAAATCTTGTGTATATCAAGGGGACATACCATACTACTGAATACTACCTATACAGAGTAAGACTCATAATTCATTTCAAAAACAACTTTGTAAGCATAAAAACAAATAAAATACATTTTACCCAAGTAACGTTTCAGTAACAACATATTAATACCAGAAGAATAGAATTTTGGAAAATCAAGCTTAACCTGTTCAATTAGTAGCATTTTGAAACTAAGAAGTTTGCAGAGATGATTTATAGGAAGCAGCTTGGTCACAAGGTTGACTGATATGTCTATTGTGGGATGTTACTAGTTCTGAAATCATGCAGTTACTGGTTGAGTTTATCCCTCTTGCTCTTTTTTAGGTCATTAAAGTGAAGCTTACGGTGTTCTCCAGTGCATGGAATGCCAGTCACACTGGAGACAGACTTGGCCAGACGTTTCCAAGCCTCAGACTTGTACTGTGAACCAGTATGTTCCCCCTCAAAAAAACATTTGGCTGTGGCACTTTACATGGAGTCCAAAAAAGATTCTGGAATCCTCAGCACCCACCTCCGTGCCCTAAATTGAGCACCTTCCTGTCTATCACCAGACCTATCCAAGCAGAAAGAAGAGTGATAGCGGCTAATGATTTCTTACCGATACCTTTTATCACATTTACTGGTAGTGCACAAACCCGAACAATGATGCCAACCGCATTTGCACTATGTTAAGTGGGGAGCAACTGTACTAAGCAGAGCAGAAAGCAGTTTTTAAATGGGATGGTTAATATGACAGTTGGCAATAGTTTGGGTGTTGTTTGCTGCTGGAACTGTTAGGTGATTTCACTTTGCAGACTTACTTGGGACACACATTTCATTACCTCACACATTTTAGGTTTGGCTTTATACCATGATAAAATTATGCAAAAGAGATAAACCATTTTCTTCCACATTGTAATGTTCCCTCTTTGACACAGAGGAAGCATTTTTCGACATAGTCATGAATTATATAAAAATACACATGACAGATTGAGAGGTTAACCATGTATGGGTGTGACCTGACAAAGTCCTGGTTAATACATTCATGTTTACATGAGTCTTACTGAAGTCTGAAAGCCATCCAAGACCAGCTAGCATAATGATAATTACAGAAACATAGTAGTCTGTATACCCTCAGTCATACATATAATTCATATGAGTTCCACTGCTATACATACTTATTGTTATTGTTATTTATAATTATGTTTAACTTTTTATGTATTATTTAATATACATGAAATGGAACAACAGTAAAAATGTTTGAAATTTGCTGTATTATAACCCAGGACCATTTGTATTGCAGCCCTACACTTACAGCTTCTGCCATAGGAATACGTAAATAACAGTTTGATATTTCAACCAAAAGCAAAGGTTAATGCATAGTAGAAGACAAAAAAAATGTATGTGCACTAACCAAAAGGACCACTAGGACAGAACAAATTCCAGTCATCAAATATACATTGCACCACCAATAAAACTCAGAAAGTTGAAAATTCACCTTTTATTATTCCAGACAAACAGAGTATCTCAACAATGAATTAAAATATTGTTCTGAGATCTTTGGTCTGAACTACCTTAATTGGTTTCCTCTATCTGATTTTCCCTTAGACCTACACATAACAGGGGGACATATTTTGAACCCCATCTGCTAGTGATTTCATCACTGATGTTAGTCAGTAATCTGGGTGGGCATCCCTCTTAAGCAATATTGTTCTCCAAAACCATTTTTTCAAATTAAAATATACGAAAATTAGAACACACCCTTGCAAGCCTCACAAATCATTCATTAACTAAACAACATTTTTGAGCATAAGAGTGCTGAATGGTGACATGCAAATATGAGTTGCAGAAAGTTGGCTTCCAGAAAATATTGGAAGTAAACTCATCATTTAACTCGGAGGTGCTAGTGTCTAAATAATTAATAGTAAAAGGGTTTATGTGGTAAGTAAATTTCAGAAAATCCTTCTTTGATTTTAAATAATCTACAAACTGTAGCACCTCCTGTGATTGACCTGTCCACAAAATAAAGATGTCATTCAAAAATTGCAGGTATAATCAGAAATTTTTGTAATAACTTGAGGGGAACAAGTACTTTCTTCCCCATGTATACATCACCATATTGGCGAAAACGTGAGCACATGCAGCCCCCATTGTCACACCCTTAACCTACTTAAAAATTTCACCTTCAAAATATAGAAAAATGTTCCCCAATACAATTTCCATAAAGTCCATAACCAGCTTAATATCACCTGTAGATAAAAATCACATGTAAGAACTGCTTTAGTGAAAAACTCCAAACCAGTGTCCTGGGGGATGCAAGAAAGCAAATCCACAACATCTATACTTAAAAAACTCGATCCATCATCAAATAGATCCCATTTTATTCTCCCAAAAAAGTCCCAGGAATCTTGCGCCACGTGTGACCTGATAATTTAAGGGTTTCAAAATTCTATTAATACCCAACAATCTTGGTCTTAGGCCCTGGGCAACAACAACTGGCCTAAAAGGTGTTTTTTTAATATTTTTGTGCACCTTCAAATGCCAAACAAAGATGGTATAATGAGTGATGCGCTCTTCAAGAAGTTGCATATAGCCAAAGTAATTTGACCCTGCAAGAGAGCATCTTCAAGGTACAAATCTATAGCTCAATATGCTATATTTACCTCATTTCGAGAAGCTACTACATAGGAACCTGAACTGTGAAAAACTGTTGTTATCTCACATAATCAATGTATTGGTATAACACCACTTCCCCCCTCTTGTCTGGTTTCATAATGCATACCTGCTTATTATTTCTTAAATCCTCCAGAAGTTTCCTTTTAGTTTCTAATAAGTTACAACCTGCTCTTAGTTTCTTGTTCTTGCTAGTATTATGACAGTGATAATAATCAGACTCACAGGCTGAAACAAAGGTCTGAGCCAAAGGGTTCATAAGAGGCAACAACAACCCTTTTTGTAGAGCATATTCTCCCATTCTTTATCAGCCTTCTAAGTGTTCTGAAATGGAGGGAAATTCAATTTTCTAGCATATAATCTTAGTTCTACAAGTGCATCTGGGAGATCAACACTAGTACTGGGCACAAATGTAAACCCCTTCTCAAACAATAAAAAAGTATTCATCCATTATACTAAGGCCGGCATAGTTGAAAAACTTTAAACCATTTTTTTTAGAGACTACCCTCTGAAACAGTAATAGTATTTAACACTTCATCTTTACCCTTTACTGGTGCAAGTTCCTGCCCTGTCCTCTTTCCCTACTGCATCCTCTGTTGTTGTCTTTGACAAACTGGTTTGGATAATTCTCCCTCATCTCCTTGTTTTAAAGGGGGATCCCTACAAATCTTTGAATCTGATTAATTGTAATTCTGTCTGACCTGTGGAGTAACTGATAATCTAAAGGGGAAAGAGGGCACAATGTAACTTTTCTAGCCGGTAGATCATTACTGAATTCAGTTTGCATCTGGTTAGGTGCAACATTATTAATCACAACATGTTCCTGGCAAATCATTTTGTACCATAGAGTTATTTGCACTAACCTCTATCTCCAGACAAGAGCACGCTGTACCCTGTTTATATTGTTGAATATCTTTAACTAGTTTCTTATTTTTTCTATTTTTAACTTAGTATAATTTGCATCAACCCTTATAAATGACTGTTCATAATCATCATGATAAAAAACAAATAACAAATCTTCAGTAATTATTTTGTTGATGTCATTGATGTCCTTTAAAAGTTCATTGATGCTTAACATATTGTTCTTAATCATAACATCAATTAATTATAGTCCTTGTGTGTTAAATAAATCCACCAACTCAAAATAAAATTTCATACTAGCCAGAGTTCTGTTGGGAATTTTAAGCATCTAAGGCCCTTGGGAACAACCTTAGCTTTAAGACATCCATGAAAATATAAATGATCGGATCTACCTTAGTAGATCGACATGTTAAAAGAGCGAACACGAATTAACCAATGCCAAAAGATCGCAAGTCACTTCACCGCCAGAGAGAAGATGAGTGACAAAAAAAACAATTACATACACACACACATCATACCAACAAACAAAACAAATCCCCTATCCAAAACCCACACACACAACACAAGCACACCAAAATCCTTACAAACAAACACTAACCCATACATACACAGCTATCTACAACCCTAACCCAAACCCTACCCTAGGTGTGTCTCACTACTCGCCTCACTCACCTAACCCCCCCTAACAACTCTCTTACCTCACCCCCTACCCTACACCCACCCGCACACCCTGCACACTACACTACGCACTACAGACCACCAACATTGCACACTTACTCTGCATTTCTCCTATCGCACCGTCACTACCCATCCACTTCCTCCTTTCCCCATCGCGGTGTTCATCTCGTTGATCCGCACACCTACCTTTTTACTTAACCCCCCTACACTCTCTTCCCCCCCCCCTTACCCAGACCACCACCACCACACTTACCCCCACTCGCACCCTATTCCGTCCACACTCGGTCTTCTGTCTTGTCAATCTTCTGACTTGTGATCTTCTGGCGTCGGTTAATTCGTGTTCGCTCTTTTAACATGTCGATCTACTAAGGTAGATCCAAATGATCATATTGCAAAGTACAAAGTCTGAACAGTTTCCTCTCCAATAACTTCATTGAATTACTAATGTTAACAGAATTGTCTTTAATAAGAGTTAACACTAATCACTGAAAAAGAAAAGTCCACTCTGCTTGCTGGATAATTGAGTTGTAGAACCACCATGTTGTCACCACTGCCAGCACAAATACAATCTCTTTCAAAACCCCGTTCAAGTTGCTTCTGTTCTATATGTATACATGGCAAGTATATGCCCCCCTCAAGTTATTATAAAAACTGCAGATTATACCTGTGATTTTTAGATGACATATTTACTTTGTGGCCATGTCAAGCACAGGAGTTGTTGCAGTTTATACATTATTTAGAACCAACAATGGATTTTCTGAAATTTACTTACCACACAAACTCTTTTACTCTTAATTATTTAGACAACACATCTCCAAGTTAAATAGTGAGTTTACTTCCAATATTTTCCAGAAGCTGACTTTCTCCAAGTCATATTTGCATTTCACCAGTCAGTATCCTTATGCGCAAAACATAGTTTGGTTAAAGGCCAATTTGTCAGTCTTGCAAGGATGTCTTCTAATTTTGACAGATGCAACAGCTGGATATTTCCCTATTCATTGTTAACTTCTGTGTGTTAACCACCACGCAACACTGCTTAGTATGTTTGCATGCTGCCCATCATAAAATAAGCAACACTATAAAATATATGTTAGTACACATGAAAGATTTTTACAGAAGTCTGGATTCAAACTCTCACACTAATGAACCTTCATAACACAGTAAGGATGTCTTATCCCTCTTTTCCACAGAAACAGCTTTGCAGAAGAGAATGGAAATCATTGTGCATTCAAGCAAGTGCAACATCATCCACAGTATTAACAAGACATATGACACGTGTACATTTCTGAGTTATTTCTACATGTATTAATTTCAGATGTAGTGCAATGAGTGATCACACAACAATTTATGATGATTGCTTGTAGAAATGCAGCTCTGTTTTATCTCTGTGTATGTTACTCATTCTTCTCTTATTTGAGCAGTAATCTCAGACATGCAGTCTGTAAGGCATTTTGTATCATTGTCCTAAGAATGTGTGAGAATATTAAATGGCAATAATATATAGTTTTCAATAAATGCAGGGGAGATTGGATATTACAGAACAGAAACTGTGAAATGTGTGCTTTTTACTTACATTTAAAACCTTGATACAGTTACTTCTATGGTTTGTAAGTCTAAACTGTCTGATACACCCACTGGAGGTAAGAGAGTCTGAATTATTTTGTGTTTTCCTTCTCCCTACCAGTAATCATTCACAGTTGCAATCCATTACCAACAAACACTGATAGAGTACCTGCACTATGTTTATGCCTGCTACATGGAGCCAGGAATTTGGGATTCAGCAGTTCTAATGAGTTCTCATCTCATTTGCATCTTCATCATGCTCACATTCCTGAATCTACACTATAAAAAGGGAACCATGTAGCTAGAGAACCTGAAGGTGAGACTTGTTTATGTGGATAACACAGAAGAAGATTGCTTTTACTTTGGATTTGTCTCTACAGAAGACTACTGATCTTGATAAAGTAGGATTGCATTTTATCTACTGGATATGCTCAGATGTTACTTATTTCATATACGCATTAGTACATGCTACTTTTATCTGTATGCACTTTTTAGAAGTTTACCGATGGCATAGGCATTTTTGTCAGGCATTTTGCTTTCTCAGATGTACAGCCTTATTAACTTTCATCACAAGTGTTAATGCTACAACTGTTTCTCTTTACATTCTTCTGTTGTTATTTCAGTGAAATGTAAATTACCTATATTGTCAAAGATACAGGGGTGTATGCCAACTAGGATGTCCCATAGACACCTCTAGGGGAGTGCTGGCCACAGGTAGAGGTGGCTGGCAATAGCATAAAAATGAATGTTCTGTGGTAAATGTGTACACATGTTTTTGTGACAGTTTCTTTTATAGCACATATAACAGTTCACTGATGGTTTATTCCTTTATTTGGTAGCAAAATGTCATTTAACTTTTGTTATAGGGATGGGGAGCCAAGTTCCATTTCTGTGTTGGTACAAACAAAATTGTTTGTACAGAGGTTGGCTTTGCTGTTGTTACTCCCATTGTTTTGAATCCATCCTTGCTTTGTCTGTGACTCTGATATACTACAACAACATAAATCTTTTTTTATATTTGAATATTTTAAAATGTTTTGTTTCTCCAGTGGGTAGTGTTAGAAAACTACTACTTATGTGTTATATATAAGCAGGACTTTTACTTATGTGATATTTATGTGTATTATTCTTCTTTTGTTTTTTTATGTCACCTAGGACTATGATACCCAGGCATCCCAATCCCTGCAACCCCCCACTCCTTCAGTAACCCTGAGAATGATATTGTTGTTCAAACACTTAGGCAACATGCTGTCCTTCTGCTTGAGACATGCTATGGGATATGTTCAGAAGAATACAGGCTTTGCAGCAGATAGTAGATGATGTCAGTGTTTTTGGGGACTGCAGCAGGGCATATGATCAGGTGCATCATAGGGCCACTGACATGATTTCATGATTTCATCAGCCCAGAGGAGATCAACTGCAGTAGCTCATGGACAGATGCCTACTGGGGGGGGGGCTGCTACAAAGCCATCACTGACACCAAATCAAGAGTTCCTGGCTACTGTCAAGGATCCAAAGAGCTCAGTGGAAAGTACACAACAGCATATGACTGATGCTGGTGCTGCTGTTTCAGGGGGGACAAGTATGTCCCCAGGGGAGCTTCCAGTTAGGCTTACCTGTGTCAATGGCTAAATATTTCTTCTATAGTAAAATATTGACACCAATTATTAAGTTTGTTTAACAATTTTTTTGGTGGGGAGCTAGTTATAGATTGATATAGTTAACAACACATTCTGGTTCATTACACATGGGCTTGGAGTGGACGTGTCATCCTAGTTTCTGTTAAATGTATTAATAGACGTATAAAGGGCCAAAAGTTTTTCATCCCCTGTGTTAATGTTAATTGTGATGATGGTGACCTTATCTATTTCTTAACTTCTTTCAGCATCATCGTACCTAGGAAGTGTGGAATCATTTGCACGTGTGTATTGCTGTCCTGTCTGTAATAGCAGCACCACTGTTTGTTAGCATATATTGGACTATTGTAATGTAGGTATTCATTTCTTTTCTGTGTATGCTGCCTATTATCACAGTTAATCCTAACAGTGGACGTATTGGACTCTTACCACCTGATGTCAGAGTATCAGCAGACTGCGATGATGATGGTGGGCAAACAGAGGCACAGTCAGAGGATGCAGAGGTTGAAGCTGACACTGAGGTTGACATTCAGCCAATCCCCATAATTCCATTAGACGCAGCCAGTAGGCCTACCCAACCCATTCCAATAAGCCCTCAGACATTGGACAAGGGGAGGGTGAGACACTTGATCAGGATAGTGTAGTTACTGTGGCTTAACTGCCTGTTGACTCTGGCTGTAGCCAAATTGTGGGTGAGGTGCCATGCAGGAGGGTTGTTAGGGCTGCTCACAGGAGGCCTGCTATTCATCCTCCACCTGATCCAGGTGTATCTTTCCGTGCCACTCAACATATGTTTAGGGTCATCATGGAAGTGCAGGGATGTACCAATAGGGTCTTTGAAGAAATGTTTAATGTTGCAGATGTGGCAGAGGCTGACATGCATGACTGCCTCCACTGTGTTGCTGATTTAATTGATCAGATGAATGACACATTGGAATGAACAGTGTCTGTGATGGAACATCTGCTGGGAGGGGGCGGTATCCACATGGGTGTACGTCAGCCACATCATTTGATGTCAGCTGATATTGCCATGCCTGATCATGCTCCTATAGTGGTACTACTTCCACTGCTCTGTCAGTGGTTGACGTGTTGACACCCAGTCATGGCAGGCCATGGGGTCATGGTCCTGGGTGTACTCATGAGGAAGACTCATCCAGCAGACATCAGATACATTCAGTTAGCAACATTGCATCTGACCATGGGTGTGGACATGCCAGTGCATCTCCTGTCAGAGCCAGTTCTTGTGGTTGGATGCGACAACTATTAACTGGCTCACGCCTGTCCGATATACCAAGATGAAGAGCTAGCATAGAGATTGGCTATGTTCTTGCAGACACTCACACACCAGTTTCACCTGGGGTGCCCATACAGACACAAACACACACACACACACACACACACACACACACACACACACACACACACACACACACACACACACACACACATACACACACACATACCAGTTATATGGTTCAGTTGTGAGGCTTAAAGCTTATTCTGTCTCAGTGGCCATTTGATACTTTATCCAAATGTCTGCCTGTTTCTCTTTCTTACTCACACATGCTCAATTTCCTTTTGTGTCAGCCTAGGATCCCCCCACACACACACACACACACACACACACACACACACACACATACAACACCCTGGGGCAATGATAATAACTGTGTTATATCCTTGTTTTTTTATTTTTTGGATTCAGAGATACATCAGTTTTGCGTCTGATGCTCAGGGTGCATAGCTAACTTAGTGAATAGTATATCTGTGTTTGTGATGCTGTTTTGCTAATTGTACTGCTTTCTTACAGGTTTTTGTAATGTGTATATATATCTCCCACATTCTTACAACAACAAAGCTGGACCAAGCCATAAATAAAATTGGGACAAAGACTGAAAAATAGGGAGACTTTTTAAATATTTTGTTCTTACAAAGTTAGACAGTTGATAGAATCAGTTTAGACTGAGGGATATGAAGTCTGACACTGAAATGTGTGTCATTAATTTCAAACTTCTCTCTTTAATCATTTGCCAGTACAAAAGCATGAGGGCAAACTGAGGACATTTGGTAACCATCAGTACTTCTGAAAGGTATGAATGTGTGAATCTTTGATGCCTGAGGCTTATTACTTGATAGAGGACACATGCATTCACATAAGTCACCTCTGTCACATGTTGAAGTCATTGCTGTACAAATTAACCACCTTTTACTTACTTACCTTACCAAGTAACAGTATCCAAGAATATGCCATTCATTTGTATTATTACACATTTTTTTAATATTCCATTGCCTCTTAGCCAACGTGAGGGCATATTGAGCATTCCTACATCTGCCTACACCCACAGCGGCTGCTGGTCCCCCTCTGACTCCTCACTTGTGTGTGGCTGTGTTGACCTGGCCATTGGTGGTGGGATGTGTGCCCCTTCACCTTGTTGGTCCTGCTGAAGCTGTTTTCTCAGAATGATGTTCTGAAGCATGGCACAGACCATGATAATTTCAGTACATGTACATGGGTTGTACTGCAGGGCTCCTCCAGATGTATCTAGGCACTGCAACCATGACTTCAGCAGCCCAAACACATGATCTGTGATATTTCTGGTTTAAGCGTGTGCCTCATTATAGCATTCTTCAGCTGGTGTATTTGCATTTCTGATGAGTGCCATCAGCCACAGTTTGATTGCATAACCTGCATCCCCTAATAAATCACCCAGTGGGATATCATGCCACATGAACATCTGATACAGTTCAGAGGTGTGCCAGATATGTGAGTCATGATAACTGCTTGGGTTGCCAGCATAAACATTAAAGATGATTCCCTTAGCATTATACATGCCTTGGCAGTTAATGAAGTGGAAGCCTATTTATTTTTGTACACCCTTCCCTGTTCCCCAGGTGGTACCTTAATTTCTATGTGTGTACAGAATATGGCACCCAGTACTTCAGGGTGCTTTGCTGCATGGTAGAACTCTTGTATGTTTATGGCTCTGTCCTCAGGTGTACGGGGAAAATATATGTAGTCAGTGACATGTTGGAGCATAGCATTCGAGGATTGATGGAGGTTCCTGGATGCTGATGCCTTTGACACCCCCACATGCCCCCTGTTGGTCTCAGAAAGGATCCTGTAGCTAAAATTCTTGGAGTTACACATACCTTTGTCTACACCGGTATTGATTCCACTTGGTTTGTCCTTGGTCTGAGTTGGTGATGACAGAGGTTGGAGAGTTCCAGGGTGTCTCTATTCACCCTGTAGCACTTTACAATTTCCACCTCATGCAGATTGTGATATGTTAAACTGGGTCTAAAAACTCTTCTTCTTCTTGGCCATGGTCTATTAACAGCATCAGCAGTGTAGAATTCAGCCTGTTGTACATACACATGAATTAAAGCAACAGCAGCCCTTAACATTATTTCTGTGCAGACTACTTTCCATAGTTGTATTCTAGTAGGTTTTGGAATTCACAAGGAAAAACCAGCACTGGGTCTACAAGGTTGCTTTATAGCTTGTTGAATAGCTGCTCCATCTTGGATTGGTTGATTAGCATAGAATTTAGCTGCTTATGCTGTAATTAGCATGCCACAGTGTTGACCGTGTTTGTTCAGCTCTACACAGCATGTAGAGCTGTTTACTGAATCCAAAAGAGTGCTCGGTCATGTTTGTGTCATGCCACGATGCGCACACAGTCTTAGAGGACTATATAGGGTTTATTGAATCTGCCCTATCAACTAAACTCATCTTTCAGGAGCTTATGTCACCACCACAGAAATGAACTCAAAAAGTAATCCACTGTACAATATGAAGAAACCACTAACAACCACAGGTTTAAAACAAAATCTTGTTTAATAATTTACAACTAAGCACTTTCATCCCACAACATGAACTGGACTTCTGTAGATCAGAAGTGTAGATCTCCACTCAAGCACACAAATTCTGCCAATCACTTGCAAGTAAATCAAACATAACTGCAGGAGACTCCCTCTACTCAAATGATGTCTCAAAAGTTTAGAACACCATTTTACTCAATCTAAAACAAGCAGACAAACATGATTAAAGATGCATACATGTACCTCCACAGTAAAGCAGCCTACATTAGTCTGCATTATGTCAATGACAACCACTGTTTTGCTCCTGGTGAGATAAGGCGCATAAGGACATTATTTCCTGGGGACTACAGATTACAGGAAAGCCTAATAACTGCTTCATAGTTGCCAGCTTGAAATTTGTGCTTATATTTTGTTCCTAGTGAGAGAAGGAGCAGAATGCATAGACTCCTGATTGCTTCTGGTTGGGAAGTGAGTGTATGTGCGTCACCTTCCTGATTGGTCTGGTTGCTGTTCAAGGCATCTACCAGGAAAAGGCTACAACAAATCTACAGACCCTCATATCATCTGAGAAAAGGCTGTGGATCACCAAAAAGGCTATAACCTGCTTCTCATCTTGGGATTGCTGCTAATGTTTTGCTTCTGGTGAGATAAGAAGCAAATGAGCAGTTTATCCCAGCAGAGTGAAGCCATTCAGGTGACTCCCATCTTTTCATCTTTCTTGAGAAGCAAATTCATGTACTGCTTGATTTGCCTTTAAGTTCAGAATATCTGCTTAAAAACTTATAAATCATGAGGCACTACTTATCAATTAGTTTTCCCTCAAGTATGTGGCAGTGTCTTGTATAGCCACAGACACCTTGAGTTGATGATTTTCCAGTACAAACACCACTGATATTTCATTAATACCTATCTGCACACAAGGCAACTAGTTTGCAGTGACAAGCACTGTCCCCAGAGTTGCAAACCAGATACTCCAGACATTAGATAGTTGGACTGAGAATATAAAGTAATCGATAAAAAAGGTCTGTTGTCATGGATATGAACTTTCCCACTATCTCCATTACCAGCTTGGTTGATATGGGCATCCTGAGGCAATGTAGCCACTTAATTCTCACTTAATTCTCAAACAAACTGATATGGATGTGAGAGAATTATTTACACAATGTCACTGGAGGCAAAGATCTCACATAAAAACACTCCTAATGTCAATAAAGTTGTCAGTAGTACACACGCTGCACCCATCACACACAATTCAAAGAAGACACATGGATCTACATATGCTGTAGCACTTAAATGTAACCTTTCCAAACTCCAAAGACCACCTAGACAAAGTACACATAATAAAGACCCTCAGCAGCCCTGAATACACTCTTTCAAAACAACACCCATATCAGCACATACAGCCACATGTCATGGAGCCTCTACTTCTAAGCCCATAAGGCAAGCCACTACACAATCCAATATTATGCTCATTGGAGATACCAATAAGAGACACACTGATGTCCATCTTACCAGGATGACTAAAGAGAAAGTTATGGTCAGCTGTTTATCTGGGGCCAGGATCTGACACACTATGTTCACACTCAGGTCATAGGACCACAAGTACCAGTATGACTCAGTCATAGCCCATGTGAGTGTAAACGATCTGAGACATACCTTCCTAAACTATCTGAAGAGAGACATCACAGAGCTCTCAAAATATGTGTCCTAGGCCGGTATGAACCTAGCACTGAGCAGCATTTTAACTTCTCCAAAGATGATGCCACATTACAAACAAAAGATGACTGACTTTAATAAATGATAATGTTCCTGGTGTCATTCTAAGGGGGTGCAATATTTGTCATCATGGAAGGAGATGGTCAACAGTCCGCACTGCTTTCTCATGGATGGTCTGCACCTCTCTCCTCAAGGCTTTCGAATATTAGCTAAAACATTGTCCTCCCCCATAGTGCCTTTTTTAGGCAATGCCAAACTAAAAGTACTTCCACTATAGCAAATAAAAACCAAGATAATCTAAAGGTGTCACTGCTCAGTGATAGGTGTCTAAACAAAAAAAAAAAAAACTCCCTAGAAGCTCTCTATACCCTAGAAAATGTTGACATATGTGCGGTCACTGACACATGGTTTAAAGTCATGGCGAGAACACCAAAAGTGCAAGGTTATAATGCCTTCCACACAATTAGACTAGCTACTACACAGGCAGGAACTAAAGGTGGCGGTGTCTCAATTTACATCAAAAATAAATATAACTCAAGGTTGGTCAAAAAGGGTAATGTGCTTGAGCTTCTCCATGTTCAAATCACCATAGGCAAAATCCAATACCACTTCCTTACAAGATATAGGTCCCACTCTTGACCCAGGAAAGTATTTAAACATACTGGAAACACTCACCATCCAACCCAATACCATATTTATGGGTGACTTTAATTACCCCACTATTAACTGGATATCATGATTTTTTTTTCCAGTAAAGTGGAAATGGAGAAATCTGGAACAGAAGTTAATTCAACGTTAAGAATCTGAGTGGGTTGGCCTTCAAAAATGTTCTCTATTAGATTGAGTGAAATAATGACACTAGACTGGGAGGAGTGTCACAGATCAAATATACAGTATGGGCGGGCAACTGCAAAGCCACCAAGTATAAGAACACACAACACTAGGGTGGGTGGGAAAAAATTACAGTTCCTAGCTGTAGCCACTAAATGAAAGTTTTAAACAGATCAAGGAGCAGACTAGAGAATGCTTTTAACAGTCAAAAATGCACAGAAAAATTTGGCTAGAGCAATCACAAACAGAAAATACAACTCTCAGTATGAAAAAGCAGTTTACAGTTAAGTAATGTTAAAACAGTTTTAAACAGCACATAAATGCAGTGAAACAATAAAAAAAGCTTTATAACAGTGCAAAAATATAGAAGATCAACTGTATAGCACAATTATAAGCATTTCAGAAGTGCAATTCAGTGAAATAAGTGTAAGAAATAACTTAGCCTGCTCTTGGAATCTTAAGGAATTTCCACTTATGCAATGCAATCCAGAGCCTGACAATACACTCACTAAACTAGGTATAAATCCCTATGTCAGAAGATGGGTTGCCAACTGGCTTACTGAAAGAACCCACACTGTGAAAGTAGCAGACTCCAAATCAGACTTCAGACCAGTGACAAGTGGAGCACCACAGGGTTCAGTCCTGGGTCCTCTCCTGTTTGGTATCTACTTCTCTGAAGTACAGGTTAACACAGAAGGTCTTTGGCTAACTAAATTTGCAGATGACTGCAAACTAGGAGCCATAATTAAAACTCTTAATGATGTGGACATCCTACAAAAGGGCCTCACTGAGACAGATGCCTGATGTCAAAAATATGGTCTCAACCTCAATGCCAAAAAGTGCACTGTCGTCACCTTTGGTAAAAATTCTGAACCCATGAACTACCACATAGGCGGTAGTCTACTTAACACCAAAAGTGTAATAAGAGACCTTGGGACACAGGTGGACAGTAGTCTCTCCTTTGATAATCACATCACCAAAATGGTCAGGAAATCCTTCTACATGGCACACCTCATCACAAAAGGTTTCTCATCCAGAAAAAAAGAGGTCATTGTTCCCCTCTACTCATCACTCATTAGACCCATTATAGAGTACAATGCCCCTTTTGGTATGTACCTCACAAGACATCTACAACAACTGGAAAGGTCGCAAAAATACCTCACAAAGAGGATTACTGGCCTCAAACAGATGCCTTACGCAGACCGTCTCAA
The DNA here is from genome assembly GCF_019279795.1 of Protopterus annectens. Lineage (NCBI taxonomy): Eukaryota > Metazoa > Chordata > Ceratodontiformes > Protopteridae > Protopterus > Protopterus annectens. Next base: position 1,295,288,217 of record NC_056744.1, on the reverse strand, counting down.
AAAACTCCAGCTTTACTCCATCGCATATCGCCTACTCAGAGGTGATCTCTGCCTAACATACAAAGCTATGTCAAACCTGGAGCTGTTGGACATGCTCCACTTAAAGAAATCCCAATCCCTCTGAGCTACATGCTCTGGGGACCTAAACCTTGTCACTACAATGAACAGAACATGCTGGAGGGACAGATTCCTGTCCCAGAGACTTCCCATACTCTGGAACAGACTACCTATCTATGTCAAACAGAGCTCCTCATTAGCACTCTTCAAGAAAAATCTTGATGATTGGATGGGTAATAGGAAATTCACCCCGGGGATCACTTCTGTGGTTCTGCTTGACAGGGGCACAGGAAAATAATTTTCTTGGGTGACGAAAGCCAGAGTACATTTTTGGCTAGGCTTGTATATGCCCTAGGGCCAATAGCCCAGTACCTACCTATGAACCTATGAACCTATGAACCAAACGTACAGGCACAGAGATTTTTGGATTTTGTAAACACAAACTCCCTGGGCCAGATTGTCAATAAACCAATAAACCAACCAGGGGTGCAACCATAATGGCCTGGTTGTCACTAATGTGGGAGATTGCTGCACACCCCTAGTGTAATGTCTTCTCTGGTATGGTCAGACCATAAAATGATCTCCTTTGAGTTAAAAATAAAACCTGGAACCCCAGCTAAATATATAATATTCAGGAACGTCTCTAAGGCTAACTCCCTACTATTAAGCGATAGCCTGGCAAAATTTCAAGCCCCATAAACTCTGAGAATAGTGCTGCCTATGCAGACCTGTTCACATAAACCTTATATGTGCATGTTAATAGTTGCATAGATGCATCTGTACCCACCATAAAGAAGTAAGGAAGTAACTCAAAAACAAGCTATTCTGGTGAAATCACAATATCAACAGGCTGTACAACGGAAGGAAGAAAATTATGGCAAAATTAGGTGGTGCAGCACCCAGCAGGATAAAAGCACTCGCATCACACTAAACAGACAACTCAGAGGACAAAATCTACAAAAGGTCAATTCAAGATATATTTGGCCTCCCGGGCCAAAGACAACCACAAGGCATTCTTTAGCAATGTTCACAACCTCAAAGGTAATACATAATTTTGTGTAGACCTCATTATAAATGGAACCATGTATACTGAGCCAAAATATATAGGAAACCTACTGGCCAACAATTCAACTCCATGTTTCCCCCTCTTTCCCTCTCAACATGCCATCAAATACAACTCCTCCTGCAATCACTAAAGAACAGGTCCTTAATGCTCTCTCTAAGGCAAAGAACACTGCATCAATGGACCCAGGCAATATCCCAGGATGCCTTCTAAATAGCATGAAACATGAACCATCAGGCCCTCTGCAATTTAACTATAGCCTCCAAATATTCTCTGAGCTTCATGAATGGGAAACTGCAACAGTCATCCCTTTGCACAAAGGTGGGCCATCAACAGACCCAGGAAACTAAAACCCATAAGTCTCACTAGTCTCATATGTAAAGTCATGGAAAGAATTATCATGGAAATGACTGATAATGATCTAGGAAATGTCTAGACACTGGACCCAACCCAATTTAGTTTCATCAAGGGGAGGTCATGCCTATTCAACCTAGTGGACTTCTTTGAAAAGATCAGCAAAGCAATGGATGAAGGCAAAATGGTTCAACTGCATACCTTGACCTGGCTAAGGTATTTGACACAAAACCCCATTTGGGTATCACTGACAAACTTAGGAGGTTAGGTACAAAGTCTTATGTCACAAAGTGGATAGCTAGCTGGCTCACAGACAGGACCCAGGAAATTAGAATTGGGGAGTCCACCTCTACAAAGAAGTCAGTCACAAGTTGAATCCCTCAAGGATTGGTACTGGGAATGCTCCTTTTTGGGGTTTACTTCTCTCACGTCAAGGCCAATATCAGTGACCTCTGGCTGACTACATTTGTTGATTATTGCAAATTAGGAGCTGTCATTTAATCCCCCACTGACAGAAATGTTCTCCAGGCAGGGCTGACACAGACAAACAACTGGTGTCAGAGTCATGGACTAAAACTAAATGTCAAGAAATGTATAATAGTGTACTTCACGATGTCATCCATCTCTGGTAACTATCATATTTACAACATATTCCAAAGAGTTCACCCAGTAGTCAGGGACTTGGGAACACACATAGACAGGAATCTAGACTTTGAACATCACTTGTCTACTACTGTAGTGAGGAAATCATTCTATGTTGTGCAACTTATAATCAAGGGTATGTCATCTAAGTTCAAAAAAGTAATTGTTTCACTGTATTCACCATTCATCAGACCTATCATTGCGTACAATGCCCCTTTTGGTTTGTGCCTAACCAGGCATATCAAACAATTGGAATGTCTACAGAGATTTCTCACAAAAAAAAATACAGGGCATAACATGTCCTATGCAGCCCTCCTAAAGGCCCTATCCTTGTATTCTGCCTCCTACAGGCTTTTGAGGAGAGATCTATGTCTGGCATACAAGGCATTGTCAGACCCTCACTCTGATGGACTTCCTGCATATCTTCAAAACAAACAGCACCAGAATTGCCTGTTCTACAGACTTAAACCTTGCCTGTTATAAACAGGACATGCCGGAGAGATAGGTATTTATCCCAGAGACTACCTCTTCTCTGAAAAAGGCCCCCCATTCATGTGAAGCAGAGTTCCTCCCTAACTCAGTTCAAGTGTAAATTGGGCAATTGGATGGGGAACAGGAAATTCATCCCTGGGTTGGCACCTATGTCTCTAATGGATACAGGCAGGCTGTTAATGGTTCATCTCCTTGGACCGTGCTTGTAAGTGTTTCACCCTCGCTTACACTTATCAAGGGTACCAGAACTTGTCAGAGATTTGGAAAGCATGGCTAGGCCTAAAAAGGTCTTTGTGGTCAATGGCCTAGTAAACACCTATGGACCTATGAACCTATGAAGCCAACCACCTGGAGAGCCTTTCTTTCCTCCTTTGGCAGGCAATCCTACTTTTTTAATTTCCTGCTGTGCTGAGAAACCTATAACAAACAGCAATGAATGCAGTATTTCCCTGACAACAGAAGGCAATTACAGCTACAGGTGTTGGGTCTACTGTACAGTGCCATTCCAAAAACTGAATGTTTACAATAACATGTTTGGTCTCCCTCCTCAGTTTCTTCTTCCCACTGGCAGAGTAGGTCTTGGTGGCAACTCCTCGGGTCACTATATTTGTGCTAGTAATTCTTACCAGAACAGGGTACACCAGAGGCATTACTCTCCACCTTGGCAAGATGGTGCCAGGCATCAACTTTATAAAGGAGGTCATCACAGTCTCCCAGCAGGTACACTCGATCCCTGTACAGTAGGTGAAGAAAGATTTTTTATGCCCGGTTGCTTCAAGTAAGAGCCCTGCCAGAGTCTGTAGCTACTTTCTAGATCTAATCAAGGACAGAAATGCAAATGAGGTATGCATGGCTGTAGACATTGTATACCTTGTGATGTTCAGCAAAGTAACACAATGTCTACTAACAGTAGCATGATGCACATGGTCAATATTGTGTTGCAAAGTGACAGTAACAAGACTAGGCTACACATGTATACATCACCGTTCATAACCTCCTAGTCCAGGAATGAGCAGTAATGGGCCACATACTGTGGACTAGGCCAGATACTACATTGTGTTATTGGTGCAATTCAGAGACATTCATGTTAAAGCACTTCATTAACATGATTACTGTGCCAAGAGCTCAATTTCTGGTTGAGAAAAGTTGCAGTCATCCTTTTAGGGAGATATTAGAGCATACTGCCAGATAAACTGACGGCAGACAGGAGAACTGGTAAAGAACCTCAGGACTACATTGACTACACAAGAGTGCATGGCAACAACAGACAGTATCATAGAGCAATGGAGTGTGTAAGATAACACTGCACATGACATGACATGACAGGAGACTGACGGACTGGGGTGGTGGTCAAAATGTCAGAACCCTTGGGTAGGACAGGATGTATTCTTGCTATGAGTTGGATGCACAGCCTGACAGGGAACTGGGAAAAGGTAAAACTGTCTGCAGTCCTTTTGGTGGTGGTGGGGGCTCAACCTGACATGGTTGGAACAGGCAGGACTCAGAGGGTACAGGGGGCAAGCAAGACAGGTTGCACTCCTGTTGAGGGGTTTCAACCTGAGAGGTATTGGGAGACATTTGATATTTCTATTGTACACCAGTACCAAGGTGCAAGAGCTTGCCAGAGACCAGTTGAACACTCAGGATGTACTTTCAACAATGAAACATATCACAGAGATGGAGGAATTCCTGGTATCCCTCATTGGGAAGGAGAGAGAGAACTGTCACACCTATTGGAGGCTTGCATATGGGAGTGCTGGGGCCTGATGGAGGGATGAAAGCAGCTCAAAAAAAAAAAAGAAAAAAACAAAAACAAAAAGGAAAAGAAGGTTTTATTTTGAACTGAAATCATCCTCAGGCCTTGGTGGGTGCCTTCAAGTAGTGGGCCCGTTGTTTACTTAATCCCATCAAGGCCAAACTGATATATATATATATATATATATATATATATATATATATATATATATATATATATATATATATATAAGTGTGTGTGTGTGTATGTATATATTTTGGCAAAGTGTTAGCCCTTGATGCAGCACATAATCTAAGAGGCCTCACTGTGACAATAAAAAAGAGTAGTCTACAAAAATGAAAAAAAAAATGGTTAACTAGGTAAAATGCCTAGAAATGGTGAAATGGACAGTACAGGACAAAAAAAGAAATTATATATTTTGTTCTGTATAACTAACTAGAGTTCTCGAAAAGGGGATACACTACAAGTAAGGGAACAGTCAAATAGTTTATAATGGGCACAAATACTGGTAAGTTATTTATTTTTTATTTTTATGTTAACCAGTGCCCTCTCCAATACTGAGGAGGTCAGAGTGGATAAAAGGTCAGCAAACTCCTGTTTACCCCAACAATTTTCAGTTTACTGTGAACCAGCAAATACAAAATCTGGGAGGGAGAGTTAAGGGCTCTGGCAGGACAAGAGTGAGATGATGAGGGACAACAAACAATTATTAGGAGAAGGCAAATGAATCGAAAAAAACATACACCATTGTTGGTAAGAACATTTATTAATTGTACTAAAGATAAATTCACCTACAAACAGCATAGCATTCTAGAAAAATGTTTCTCCTTTATTCCATGTCAGTATGCAGAATTGTCTCAGATACTCATTGACAAAATTATTTAGCAAAAAGTTGAATTTGCAGTACATTTTTAATGATAACAGTTTTACTGATATCGTTAATTTTGAAAGACCTTCTGTATTTAATCTACTTTGATTCAGATTCACAGAAACTACAATTTGGTGAAGAATTACTTTTTTAAATTTATTAGTAGAAGGTAGAGTTGGGATAATCTGTATGAACTTATGTGTGGTGAATATCCAAGGATTGGTGTGCTTTCTGATATTCCCAAAAACATACAAAAAAGTTTCCCTTACTATTTAGGCCTATAGTTTCAGCACCATGGATCACCAAAGGAATTTCAATATTCCTGGACATTGTACTTAATCCAATAGTACAGGAAATATGCAGTTATATCAAAAATTCATGGGAATTTTAAACTACTTAATACAATATAAATTTTCAGATCAAGAAACTTTATTTGCCCTTGATATTAAATCCTTCTACATTAGTATACCAATAGACACTGGAATGGAATTTCTAAGGTTATATTTGACTCACCACATATATTATACTACCAACAATATAAACACCTTTTGTTTATTAATGGTGACAATATTAGAAAATCTTTTTTTTTATTTTTAATGGTGTGTATTACCAGCAACAAAAAGGAGTAGCAATGGGAGCCACAGTTGCTCCTTCATTTACAAATGTGGTATTAGGATGGTGGGATAGAAATATATTACAATGTCTCTCTCTCTCTCTCTATATATATATATATATATATATATATATATATATATATATATATATATATATATATATATATATATATATACATATATATCCATGTTTCATACAACCAAAGATTTGTGGATGGTTTATTTTTTATTTGGAATGGAACAACAGAAGAATGTATGCATTTTTGTATACTTTAAATAGTGCAAGGAAGCCATCTTTTTCAATAATTACTAATACTATTTGTAGTAGTCAGCCATCTTTTATGAAGAATATTATTCCACGTTGACAAATGATATGGCTATCAAGGCTCACCACTGATTTCAATGTTTTTCGACAAGATATCTGTGATATAATTGAGATGTTGTATTAAAGAATATATGATAAAGAATGTTTGATACACAAGAAATTATTTCTAAATGTGATGCTCAGTTTCCACCTGTTTTAAAGAATGGCATTAGACATTCAGTTTAAAATACAAAAAAGTAGTTTAAATGTAGTTTGTTTGGCAGAAGTCTTTTTACAGTATGACTGTAAAACATGCAGTTATAGACATTGGAAGATATTAAATGGAAATTTTTTTTAGCTGTTATTGCAGGTAACAATCCAACATTTGTGTTTAAAAAGACTGTTTCTTTAAAAGAAATACTGCAGAATGAAAAAACAAGTAAACCTACAAGGCTGACTAATAAGAGCAGTGGTACTTACAAATGTGTGTTTTTATATGCCATGTGATTATATACTTAGAAGGGTCAAATGTTAGCATAGAGTGTTTATTAAAGGCTATTAAGATTAAAAAGCATTTTAACTGTAACTCAGCAGGAATTGTTTATACTATAGTCTGCTCAAATTGTGAATTGTATTATGTTGGAATGACAACTCATAAATTATCTAAAGGGATTACAGAACATATGTATGCTATAAAGAAGAAAGATAAAAATAAGGTTTTGTACAGACATAAAAAACAATGTGACTAATGAACAAAGTTTTATTTTAGTGTTTTAGGGTTTCATTAGGTTACAGAGAAGGGAAGTTTAAAAACAAATTAGAAATGAAAGAGGTATTTTGGCAGTTTAGACTTAAAGCTGACAAGTTTCCAGGGCTTAAAGAAATTAATATTAAATTATTTTTATGGGCTCGAAGGCTTATTAAATACAGGATTAATGATTTTTTAAGTTTTATTAGATAATTAATGTCACATTTATATATTTTATTTGGATTTGCCATTTGTTAACCGGGTTAGTCCATATAGCCCGTTTTCAGTGGAGACCTGAGGAGAAAAGCTCCAGGATACAAAATTAGCATAAGTATTACAATACTAGAAAATACAAGAAATTAAACCAGAAAAAAATCCAAGAAGATACCCAAAATCACACACTGAAGATCTAATATACAAAATTCAAAGTAAAATTTATTGTATTGTGAGGTGCTTCAGAGAACTGAAATATAAGAAATTAACAATGCAATGTAAAAAAAAATGAGATAACAACCAACATAAGATACACATCCAATGAAAAAAAGTGTGGCTGAAAGCTGGAGTACAAAATGCAAGAGTAAGTAAATGCAAATAAAGTTTACAATACCCATAACATATTCAAACCTAAAAAATAAAATGTACAATGTGAGAAAACAGAAACAATATGAGTATATCCTTTACATGGAAACATAGTACTAAATATTAGATTTTTTGACAGAATGAAAAAGCAAGTTCTGAAAAGTAGAAGTGAGCTGGAAGAAGATGAAGTGGTAATAGGAGTTCAAGGAGGATTATGACAATGGCAGGATTTTGAGTTCAACACGTAATTTTTGACTTCAGTTTTGAAGGTTACAAATGTTAGGGGGTAGTTTATTCCAAGCTTGGGACACAGAATTACTGTAAAAGAGTTTGTCAATATTTTTGTTCAGTTTACAGATATCTAGAAGGTTCTGGTCAGAGCTGCGAAGTGAGTGAGCTGGGATATAAGGGCATACTATGGAAGAAAGAGAGGGATAAGTTTATATAGCAGGGATTGTGTGAGCTGCAGCTGGGAAAGAAGCAGGAGCTGGGGGAGTTCAAGCCAATGGAGCTGTTTTAAGGCAAGGCAATGATGAGATTTGTATGGTTAGTTACAGCTGAATCTAGTGACGTTTTTATAGGTTAGGTCAAGTTTGGTTAGAGGGATGACTGGAGATGGGTAAAGATAGGAGAGGTGTAGAGAAGGCTAGGAAGGAGGAAGGCTTCAGCTAGAGCTGGTTTGGAATTGGGAGCTAGGAATTTTTTATTTCTATAGACAAGACCCAATTTTTTTTTTATACAGTGTTGTATATGGATGTCAAATTTTAGCTGGTCATTGATTATACTACTGAGTAGATTTGTGTGAATATCTGCTTTGATAGGGGTGTTACTGAGAGAGGAAATGGAAAAGGTGGATTTATGGTGGGAGAGGGATTTGGGAAAAAAAGTAGGAGCTTAATCTTTTTGGGGTTAAGTATAAGCTGGTGTTCAGTTAGCCATTTTTCCACAGATGACAAAGTATTTTGTGTGATGGAAACAAGGTTTGAGATGTTATCTGAGACAGAGATAAGAGTAGAGTCATTAGCATATTGAATAAAGGAGGAAGAGGAACATGAGGAGTGTAGATCACTGGTGAAGATGTTAAAAAGGAGAGGGCCAAGGACTGAGCCTTAAGAGATGCCAGTTTGGATATAGGTAGGAAGGTGGAACAGGTGGATTGCCATCTAACAGACTGGAGTCTGTTTGAGAGATAGCTTGAGAACCAATGAATAGTAGGGGGAAGAGGTTAAGCTCAGTTAGTTTGGAAATTAGTTTAGAATGAGAGACAGCACAGAAAGCTTTAGAAAGGTTGAGGAAGAGACAGAATACTAGAAGATTTTTGTCCCTGGCTTCAGCAACAGTGTGAGTGAAAGATAGGAGGGCAGTGGAAGTGCTATGATTAGGCCTGAAACCAGGTTGAGTAGGAGTAGACAATCTCCATCTATTAGGTTCTTAAGTAGCTGGTTATGAATACATTTTTCAAGAATTTTGGAGGGTGGACAGAGAATTGCAATGGGTCTGTATTTAGATGGATCTGTGGAGTTGCCTGCGTTGTGTAATGGTATGGTTTAGAAAGATTTCCAGGTATCGGGGACAGTGGATTCTTGGATAGCTCTGTTAATTAGGATTGATCCAGGATAAGCTATGGATTGGGCTGCAAGTGTAAATAAAAGGGAAAGGAGGCTGTCAGTAGAGAGAGAGCACGGTTTTAATTTTAGTAGAAGGGATTTTATGTAGGCAGTGGAGACAGGTTTAAGAGAGAAAGGGGTGTTCTTGTTTATTTGTGTAGTATGAGAGTTGTTTTCAGACTGAGAAGTTTGAGTAAGTTTTTGAATAGATTCAATGAAGTGGGTATTGAGTAGGGTGTCAGTTTTTAGGCGAGTATTGTTTGTATACGGGTTGGGGTGGCAGGATTAACCAGGGTACAAGATTTTGTGGATGGAGTGACAGAATTTCTTAGGGTTAGAATTATGGGTGAATTGGGCAGTATAGTAGAATTTCTTTCTTGTCTCTATTAATTTGTTTTTTTAGAAAGGTTTCGAAGTTCTTTATACTTTTGGAAAAGTATTGTGCATTTAGTTTGCAGCCATTGTTTCCAATACTTGTCATTTTATTCATAAGACGGAGGGTGTCATTACAGAACCAAGGAGAGTAAATTGCTTTAACCCTAATTTTTCTTAGCGGGGCTATAGAGTCAAGGATATCTAGAAAATTCTGATTGAAATGAACTGTGTTGTTGATACTGAAGTAAGTATAAAATCATTAAGTAAATTTTGTATGCTCTTCTGAAAATGTCCTGACTATTAGGATGACAAAAGAGCTAAATAAATTTACATTGATTCTTTCCCCTGATGCTGTGGTTCGTGTTTTGTTTGTTTATTTTACATCCACAGTGCTATACTTGTCACTTTGCTTTGAGATAGTATAAATGGCAAACATTACAGATGATGATTTAAGGTCATTAATCAACCAAATAAAAAGAAAGTAATATGTAGATAAAAAACATTGAGTGAACTGGAATACAAAGCAAAAAGAGAGAAGAAAAAAAACAGTCTCAATTATTTGCAACATTAAAGAGAGTGTAATGGACCTGAGAGATGCAGAGAAACCTAATAGTTTCAAGTTCCTATGCAGAAAAGAAATCAATGTTGACTAGTACTCAGAAAGCAAAGTCAAAAATATTTGATACATATAGGCAAAGGTATCCAGACATGGCAAATGTTACAAAACAAAGAACTGTAGCACAGAATTCTAATGTAGCCACAAGTAACAGTCTGATACAGAAACTGAGAAATTGAGACAATTGAAAATGAAGTAATAGATCAGTTATGACGTGGAAGATTTGAATAGAAATCCCAGAACTAAAGGCCACTTCAGAATGGTGGTTTATTAAAACAGGTGCAGCTTGACAACGTGACAGAGAAAGTAGAGCAGTACAGTAGCAGAGAAAATCAATCATTAACTCAGTTAAATGTTGAAATTAATTAAGTTGTTTCATAAAAAAAATGTCACAATGATTTAAAAGCCAAAACATATTTCTACACAGAACCAGTTAGAGCAGGAAACACAAACCTGCTAGATTTGATATAAATTGGGTAAATACAATAATATGTGTGAGACAAAGAGGCTGCCAAAGGTGAGTAAGAGAAGGATTGTCAAAAAAATCAACAAGCCAAATGAGTAAAGTAATTTAAACTTTAAAGAGAAATCCACATGTTGTAACAAAAAGTAACAGAATATATTGTGTAGCAAAACTAATAGCAAACAAGGTACTACCAAGAGCATTTAAATTAGTAAAGGAAAATAAAGGCAGAGATAGATAACCATGGAAGCACCGACTAGAAACAATTGTGAACAGCTAAGAAAAGAAGTTCTATTTTTGGAAGAATGCAGAAAAGGAAATCAATCTACAAAAACTATTAGAAAAGTGAATGAGCTAAACATATACATACACACACACACACACACACACACACACACACACACACACACACACACACACACACACATCAAAACATATCACAATTTGAGTTACACTGTATCTAACAATAAACTGAAACTCTCTGCAGAGACTGAAAAATGCAGGAGATGCACCAAGGAATTTAAAGAAAGGATAGAAAACAAACAATTTAGGGATTAACCAAAAGAACTCTACAAGGACCTTAGAAAGAAAACAGCAACCAATGAGACACCACCAAGAATACAAAAAATTAATGTAATTTTGAGAAATATATATCAGAACCCAATTGAGCACAACAAGGAAGCTGAGTAGATAAAAGAAGTAAAAGAACAAGTAAAATTTTGATATAGAAGGTATGTATTGACATGAAATAACTGCTTGTGAGATAGAAATAGCATTTGGAAAGGCTCCCAATCTGAAAATGCTGTGCCCATATGCTGTACCTCATTTTTGGTTAATGGTACTAATATCTGTACAATGTGATTTAGCCTTGAATAAAAAGTACTTTTATGTCTTCCCTTAAACGATGCTAGACTGGCTGGCAATGAGGAAAAACATACTCATACTTAAAAGTGAACCTATGAATTGCCCCAAGAACTACTGACCAATAGCCTGTCTCCCAACATCATCTAACCTATCCACAGGAATTGATGCAGGTAAAGCATACAGTCATTCTTACAATTCCATCATGGCCGTACAACACAAGAGGGATAAAGGAGAATCAAATGGAGTAAAGGGTCATCCGTTGTTAAACAAAGCCATAATGGAGACCTGTAAAAACAACAGCAATTTCAGTATGGCATGGATGCGCTACAAAAATCACGTGATAGTATCCCTCACTCCTGCAATTATATAGTACTTACAATTGTACAACATCAGTCACACACTGGTCAATTTTATTGCAGTTATTGTGAAGAAATGGCAAACCATTTTGCAGCTGAACCACAAAAAGGACATTAACCAGGGTGTGAATTCCCTGCATGGAATATTTCAGGGTGATTATATGTCACCTTTTCTGTTTTAGCTTGCTCTCACTCCATTACGTTGTGTACTGAAAAGCTTCTGTTACAAACAGTCTGATAGCCAAACAATCACCAAGTTTAAGGATGCCTCATCTACTTTTTGTGGCTGATCTAAAATTGTATAATAAACACCCATCTTCTCGCATGACATAGGAAAGTTGCTTGCTCTTGGAAAATGTGTAAAAGCAAAATTTGAAAGAGGAGAATGAAAGAATATAGAACAAATAAAATTTGTGAAGCAATGTGATATATACAATTCAGAACAAGAAAGTGTACACAAATATCTTGACATAGATGAAGGGACAGTGACACAGCATGGTAAAATGTGAACAGAGCACAGCAGGGATATTTTATAAGACTAAAATTGATAGTAACAACTACTTTGACATCTAGGAATAAAGTTGGAGCTATAAATCAGGTTGAGTTTAGGACATACTTGCAAATGTATGTTTTACAGTACAGAACTAGAAACAGTTAAACATCTTGTTGCGAGCTGAAATACACTTATGGCTGAAAGTTTGTTTACTGAAAGACATCGCAATCTGTCAAGGTTGTTACACAGGACACTTTGCAAACACTGCAGCATAGAGGCAGCTGAGTGATATTGGAAACTTGAACTCCAAAGGATTGTTGAAAATGAAGTAATGATTACATGGGATTGTGCCATACCAGCAGCTAAGGAGGTAGAAGCAAGCAGGCTGGATGTTGTTGTTCAAGAGAAAATGACAGAAATAGCATTGCTTATTGAAATTGCTGCACCTAGTGACTACAGTGTCTTATGAACTGAAACACATTAGTTTGTAAAACATCAAGACTTGCAAGCAGATACTAGAAGAATGTGGAACATGGATACACAGTTCCAGTTGTAGTAAGGGTATCTGTAAATGGGCTAATAAAAAAGAATTTTCAAATGTATCTAAATATGCTACCAGTAAAAGCCATCTCTTACAAACTGCAAAATGAGGCTGAGTAGAGCACTTGTATCAAATGTCAAAGACTGAAGTAAAACTGATTTCATAAACTTCAGTTTTGTCCTAACTTAAATATAGGGCCCATTCTCATTAAGATGTGCAAAAACCTAAGTATTTGGAAATTAAATGGAAAGAGAGAGACAACTGTCATACATGGTGAATGCTCAGATATGGGAGTGAGATGGTGAAAATTCTCTATGTGTCTATAAGGACTGCCTTAGGTGAGTAGTAGAACATCCATATAGGACAACAGGTTGCAGCTGTGAATGGTTTATACAGGTAAACACATATGAATTTATGTTGTATGGGAGTATTGGGGCTGCAACAGTGCCAATCTACAATACAAGATACATATGTGCCCTAATCTGTGTATGCATTTGGCATGTGTCAGTCTGTGTGTCACACCATGAAGGGGTCACAGATATGATCCAGTATTACCACATGTATTATCTGAATGCATTCACAGGTTTCACTGAGAGGGGATCCAGTACATAACATGCCTGTTTTTAGTGGGTCACAGATGGCTGAAGATGATGTTGATAGTACCATGCACATGGCATAGTCTGATAACACTGTGGAATTAAAAGCAACTTTAGGAAAGGAGGGCACACTTATATCACCCACAACTGAGGTGATAGTAACAGAGCAGGATGAACCACCAGACTTACCAGCATTTAGCACAAGTTCTCCCATCCCTGCTACATAGGTGTCACCACCACATATGACATCAAAGGACCACACTGCTTCTGAGGTACATGAGCCAGCATAGGGAAAAGATCTAAGGTGGTCATCAGATCACACATATTTTGCTACAGGTTGCAGAATTACACTGCATCACACCAACAGTTGTTTCATAGCAGCAGACGTGGACCCTCATGGGGGGTCAGCTACCTGTCCTCATAGGCCCAGACTACTGGGATCTCTGTGGGTGGCAAAGTGTGCCCTAGCAATTAGATGAAGCTGTGGAAAGTCACCCCACATTAAATACTGGTATAGGTTGCAAGTGTGCCTGGGGTAGGAATCATGGGAATTGTGTAATTGGCACACAGACACAATGTATATAATACCCTGTGCACCATACAACACCTGAAAGTGGATGAAGTAGAAGCCTTCCAAGTTGACATACTAGATGCCATGAAAAACTGTTGGAACCTTAGTGTCAATCTGGGAGCACTCAGTGGCCCAAGAACCTTAGGAAATTAAGGCAGTCATAGCTTGGCTAGATAGTGCTGGTGCTCTCCAATGCTGTCAGTGGAATCTAAATATGCCCTTCCACATTCTGCAGCACCTTGTCAAGGAGCTGATGTAGGATTTCAGGTGCTGACACCTGTCAAACTCCTAACATGTCTCCTCTTAGATGCTGGAAGGTCACTGTTGCAAAGATGGCTAATGATACAGAAACCGTCATATACACATGGTTAGGCAGCTCCTCCATCCCGCTTGATTGCACATGAGGAAGGCACATGTATACTGACTTCTGTACGATGTCTCCGTCCATGTGGTAGTGGTTGACAATGTCCAGCACAGCTGCAGCTGGCTCATCTAGCAACCAATGTCTACCCCCAATCTGTCACCCATCTCCTCAGCTTCTCAAAGAGCAAAAAAAAAAAAAAAATGCTCCTTTAGTCTAGCATTCCAGGATTCCAGCCAAATCCCTGTCCCTTCAGCTCTTCAACTGAAGAACAAGAGAACAAAAAAGAAGGACTTCTTCTCTTTTTAACTATAGCTACTACAGTAGATTACCATTCTGAGCATATCAAAACAATCCTGTTTTGGTTTGTGATTTGTTGTGGACTTGACTAGTAAGAGAAGTTTTATTTGAATTTATATTGCATTTGTTATCACTATTTTAACTGTTTGTAGGTAGGAAGAGACTGCTTATTAACAAGTTTTACTTTGATTTATATTTTGTTGTTTTACCTTTAGTTTCACTTTTGGTTGTGAGAAAAGGATAGGTTTTGGACAGGCAAGCTCTAGCCACCACAAGGGGCTTAGACGGCTATAAATTTACACAGACTGCAGTGAGGAACATTCTGAGCATATCAAAACAATCCTGTCTTGGTTTGTGATTTGTTGTAGAGTTGACTGGTAAGAGAAGTTTTATTTATTTTTACTGTTAAAAGGAGTGCGACTGTGAGCTATAGTGAGCAGAAGCTACTGCATGTTAAGAAATTACAACTTCTGTCTGACTGGTAGGACTTGTATGGTTAGAACAATTTTATTGTATTTTATTATTTAGTTGTATATTGCTGGTATAATTTTTGTCATAGAAGTTGATTTAAGTTCCTTCAAATTCTTTGCTACTTTGTGTAATTTTTTTTCCTTTGCAATATTTTATTCCATTAAAGATGAATATGGATTTCTTAAATGAGTTTGCAATTAATGATTTGCTAATGCACAAATATCTTGTACAGTGTAATAAATGCTATGCATATTTAAAGGTAACAGCTGATAACACTGGCAATTTTTGTTCCTCATGTCAAAAGTTGGATGATTTCCTTACCATTGTTAGAAGCAAATCTTGATTTAATGATGATGTTTGCACTTGTGCAATTGGCATGGCTTGGAGAACTGTTGATTCATATATTAATGACTGGACTGATGAACTAAATAATGTTAGGCATAGAGCAAATGGAACTGATTTAGGAAATGATGCATCTATTTTCTGCAAAGAACATTCAACTCCTATGAAACATGATGAAGCCCCTGAGAACTATGGAATTGTTAATGCAAGTACTCAGCAATCTGGGGATCCAGTTTGTTTAGAAGGAAACAAAAAAAAAAAAGAAAGAAAGGAAGAAGTTCTCAACAAATAAGGAATAAAAAAGAAACTGACTAATGACTGTAAAGGAAAGAGAATACATAGTAAAAAGGATTCTGCTTTGTTATGTAACACACTGGTGACAGGGAATGAAGATATCTGTCTATCAGAAAACCCTCAGTCTACAGAAAAGGCATCACCTTTCCAATGGAAAAAGTAGAAAAAAGAGGCAAGGGGCAGGTGAAAAGGAAGAAATCAAAACTGAACGTGGAAGTATTGATGAACATTACTGTAAGAAAAAAGAAGAGAAAGACAGATGTTGACTACATGGCTCAAGCTGTGGATTTACAGTGCCAGCTGGATGAGAATTTAATATGCAATGAAAACAGTGGAATTAATAAGAATAATAGTGATGAAGATCTATCCTTTGTAACAACTGATAGAGCTGAAATGACTGTATTAGAAGCTGAATATTCTTCAGAGATGGTCAGCAAAGATATTCTTGTAATTGGAGATTCAGTTATTAGAGGAACTGATATTTGCAGAGAGGATAATGAACATCGAGTAGTGTTATGCTTGCCAGGAGCAAAAACAGAAGATGTGAAACAAGCCTTGGAACGCCTTAATGTAAGGAAGTATGGATCTGTTTTTATTCATGTTGGTACAAATGATGTCACCAACAAAGATTCTCTGACTGTTAGTCAGGAACTGACCGCCCTCCTGGATAGTATAGCTTGTACTGGTGTTAGGACATATTTTTCACAAATCACCTATAGAAAGGATAGTCAGGTCACTGTGAATGAAAAGATTTTTTGGATAAACACCTACATGGAAAAAATGTCCTGTTTTAAAAAATGGAAATGTATAGAGCATCCAAGCCTTCCCTTCTTTTGGGCACACGTGTTCAGACAGGATGGTGTGCATTTGTCTGGATCAGGCAAGAGAATTTTTGCAGCAGATATTTTGCAATATTTCACAAACACTAGCCAGGATTTTTGCCAGGTCAAAAATGTAACAGTTCACAGATAGCAACATTTGATGCATCTCTGATGGTTGTTAATGCTAGGAGCATTAATAATAAAGTGTTTTTATTAGAAAATTTGCTACGTTCCCACAAGATTGATGTCATAGTTTGTGAAACATGGTTAAAGAACAATGACTGGAAACCAGTTCTGTCAGGGTATAAATGTTTTTACTGTAACATACAGTCTAACAAAAAATCAGGTGGAGGTGTTATGATAGGCATTAAAGATAGCTATGAGACTTGTGATTATCACATGTTCAATGATAATACCAATACTATAGACTGTGTAACTTTGACAATAAAGACAGCCCTGGAACATATAACAATTGTTGGAGTGTGCTGACCACCAAATTCAAGTACAGATGACCTAGAGGAATTCATACATTTCTTACATGAAACACAGGAGGGAAGAATAATATTAGCTGGGGACTTAAATTTACCAGAAACAGACTGGAATAATATTGATGCAACAACGTTAGTAAAGAAATTATTTACTGAGTATATTCAGGAACAACACATGCTTCAGATTGTAAAAAAAAACTACCAGGGGATGGAATATACTAGATATTGTTTGTGTTCCTAAAGAAATTACTGTAACTTCAAGTCAAGTTTTACCACCATTGATGTGCAGTGATCATGGGGTCATAAAGGTTAATTTGTTGCTAGATAATTCTGCCAAACTGAAATCTAAGCCAATGCACAGAAGGTTAATTACAGATTATAGGGAAGCAAAAAAGTTGCTGTGTAAAACTAACTGGAGTGAGGTGTTCAGTGGAAAAACTGCAGATGGAATGTGGAAAGTTTTGAAAGAGAAATTGTTTGAGTAAAAAAAGTCAAAAAAATGTTTTACCATCAGGATCTAGGCACGTAACATCAGGGGGGCATATTTCCATAAGAGCAAGATAGCTGATTAAGGTGAGAGACAAAAAATATAAGAAATGGAAGAGAGGTCGAACTACAACTTTGAAAACTGAAATAAATGAGCCGGACAAACAGATTAAGCATAGTGTTAGACAAGATCAAGAACAATTTGAAGAAAATTTATATAAAGATATTGAGCATAATAGGAAACCTTTTTATAGATAAATAAGATGTGGAAGGAGTAAAGATACACAAACTGATAAACTGTGTGCAGATTCTAAAATTTATTCTCAGACACAACAGATTATACATATATTTACAAAATTTTATGCAAAACAGTTTGGCTCCACAAAAGGGGGAAGGGAATAAGTTGTCCTAGTGACATCCAGGTAACCCCAGATACTGGAATAAATTAGGTTATATTGAAAAAGAACTGTGCAAACTGGATCGAAACAAAGTGCAGGGAGGAGACGGAATAAGTAACAATGATTTGAGAACACTTAAGCAAAAACTTACACTGCCATTACATCTATTATTCACTAGGTCATATAAATATGGGGAGATTCCTCACGATTGGGGACATGCACTTATTAAATCTATCTTTAAGGGAAAGGGGAGTAGGACAAACCCAGAATCATATAGACCCTTAAGTCTACTTTCATGTTGTGGAAAATAATGGAGAAGGTAATACTGGATAAGTTATTGTCAGAACTGGCTAGGTTGGGACGTGAAACCATATATCAGCATGCATATGTTGAAAATAGATCTATTATCACCGGTAACATGATGTTCTATAACAATATAATAACAGCTATGAATGAAAAAGTGTGCTGTGATGTGATTTATATAGATTTAACTTCAGCATTTGATAGGGTCATGCACAAAATACTGATTAATAAATTAGTACAACTAAGTATTGATGTATTGTTGTTAAGATGGATAGCTGCATGGCTTACAAATAGGACATGGCAAGTATCACACACCAACTGGACATGTGAAATCCTTGGCTACAGTCAAGGTGTCCCACAGGGCTCTGTACTAGGCCCTTACTTGTTTAGATTGTATCTTTCAGACCTTACTTTTTCATCTTAGGTGCTCTACAGTCTATATGCTGATGACCTGAAATTGGGTAAACTGATTACAAGTGTTACAGATAAGACATGTCTGCAAAATAATTTGACTAAATTGACCATTTGGGCACAGGAGAATGATATGTTGATAAATACATCAAAAACTAAGCATATGAGATTTGGGAGACATAAACTGAAATGTGAATATTTAATAAAGCACACAGTGATTGAAACTGTAGACTCATTTAAGGACCTGGGTATATGAGTAGATTCAGCTATGAGTTTTTCTAATCATATCAACCAATTGGGTAATGATAGTTATAGAAATATAGGTTGTATAAAAAGATTTATAAAGTCTAGAAAATCAGACATAATGAAGTCATTGTTTGTTAGTTACATTAGACCCAAACTTGAGTATGGAATAACAATATGGAAACCCTATAGGAAAACAAGCATGAATAAACTGGAAAGAGCACAGCGGAAATATACTAAGGGCATTCATGGATGTGAAAATCTAAGTTATTATGAAAGACTAAAATATCTGAACTTGTACAATGTCTCTTACAGATATTTAAGAGGAGATCTTATTCAGGTATATAAGGCATTTAGGGACAACTACTTCTGGGAATGTTTGGGGTTATCAAAAAGTACTAGAGAATTGTCAGATAACCCATGTAGAAGATTCTATAGGAATGAGAAGTGTACTAATTGGTTCTCTGACAGAGTAGCTGATGCTTGGAACAGACTACCAAATTACATTAAAGAAAGTACTAGTTTAGATATTTTTAAGAACAGCCTGGACATTTGTTATGGGAACAAGTGTTTTGGCATATTCATAAGTTCGTACTAGGCTAACTACCCTTGTGAACCATTTTAAGCCTAGCCAATTGCCCAACATGAGAATCAAACTCTGCACCTTGTGTCTGTAAGGTAAACACCTTAACCATTATGCCAACCTCCCACCCTTTTTGGCAAGCTAGAAGGGCTTTAATGCCCGTGCTTGAAACATTTGTATGTATGTATGTATTACCACACAAGCAATGCTGAAGCACTGATATGTTTTTCTGTACCAGCATTCAGAAATGGCAGTAGAGAAAAGAATGCAGAAGTTGTGCTTGCTTATGGTACTTCCTAATACTTTGTGCCCAGGGTGGCAGACACATGTGTCCCAAACTTGCTATGCTTCTGATGTCCTGGTCATGGAGATGATGGTATGTCAGATTCAAGTTGATTTTTCTCTGCAAAGCAGAGTATGGCAGCATGCAATATCATAGATAATGGTTCCAAGGCAGTCACATGTGCTGATCCGATACCTTCTCCTAGCATTTTAGTTAGAGTGATGCACCTGTATATCCAAAAATGATGACACTCAAAAGTGATAGTGTTCGTAACAGCTGATCGTCACTGTTCATTACACTTGGTTATATGTTTTTGAATCATGCTGCCATGTTTTCTATTGTCATGTGTATTTGTGATAATTCTCATTAGCATGTCAATACTCCTTTGCATGTCATTATTCAGTCATTTGCATGTCATGCACACCACATAATTTTAAGCTACAACTGTCATGCTGTCTCTGAGTCATCCATCAAAGCACATCAATACTCACTCTCCTATTTCACATTCCTCACTGTGATATGTTTATGAAACCAGCCTCTAAATGTACAGCATATTTATTCAATATTTACAGACAAAAGAGTAGAAAGTTGCTTGAAGACCTCTTTTATATTGGTAGAGTAAACCAAATCATGACAGTTGTTATTCAGTTTTATTTTTAAAAGCTTAGAAACCAGCTAAAATCAACTATAATGTTTACTATTACACTGCTAGCTGCTATAAAAATAAAATATTTACACAGCAATAAAAGTTCTGTCCGCTACTTCTAACTATGAATAAAAGTAATGGTTGCATACAACATCAAATGCAAACTGCACAATCAAGCAAACAAGATGCACTGCTCCATGAAAAGAAGTTCAATATTTGCACTGATCATGGCTCAAAAAGGCAAATTAGTGCAGATATGAAACAAACATTAAAGATGTCATTTTATCTGCATTGATTTGCAGGAAAAATACACACGTTCATGGATTCTCAGTCATCATCTTCCACACAGTGCAGAGTATGGGATCACTACATCAACCCAGATACTGCTGAAGCTCTGCCACAAGGGCCAACTGCCAAACATTTTCACTGAGAGTTTTGTATGTGTACAATGCAATCAAATTTAACTTGAAGAACCTTGCTGTGCATTAAATACAAGCCTGTCTGTGGTGGAAATTAGTTTTTAACACACCCCCATCCAACAGAGTTGCCCTTACACACTAAGGACCTCTTACTAAGTTGACCACTGTCCTTTTTCTTGATGAACAGATTACACTGTATATGCCAGTTACTTAGTCTTCTTGGCTGACACGTCTCTGCATTCAGGAAATGAAAGAAACCAGTTCTACTTGGCACCTCTAATTGCTTTTTACTGTTTATAAACGGAGTACTCTCTGTTATACTCTGGTCTGATTCCTGTTACTGAAACTTGGCTTAAACCCAACATAAATGACTTTGAAATTACACTTCCCATCTATAATACCATCCATAATGAACGTATAAAGAGGAAAGATGGTGACATTGCTTTAATATTTCCCAACAACTACCACATTTCCCCTTACAACAAACCAATACCAAAATTCAGTTCAGCAGAGCTTCTTATAACTTTCTTGAAATTAAACAATTACAAACAAATAAGTATTTTTGTTCTTTACATCCCACCTGGTGACAATACAGCTATACTGGAAGAGATCTTGCAATACATATCCATAAAAATTCCACAAAAAATACTAGGTGAGGTGAATGTTATTTGGTTGGACAGAAACTCTAATCCTCCTAAATCACGTGAACTTATTTGGTTTCACACAACTAATTAATAACTCCACACATTATAACAAGACATCAAAATCCCTATTAGACTGAATCTCAACATCCTAACAAATATGCCACCTCAGGTCCCATGTTTGACTGTCTCAGTGAACATCTCCCAATCTATGCAACCAGACATCTCACACATCCAATTAAATAGCATGTCTATAAAATGACATGCAACCTTTCCAAGTTTAACCCAGAATTGTTCATTACTAATCTAGCATATGTCAACCTGAACTTCCTAATAATCTTCCCCTTAGACAAGGCTGTAAATGAGGGATGAGTACAGTGGGACGATGACCTCCTTTTTTCTGGATGAAAAGCCCTTAGTGATGAGGTGTGCCATGTAGAAGGATTTCCTAACTATTGTGGTGATGTGGTTATCGAAGGTGAGACCACCGTCCACCTGTGTCCCTAAGTCTCTTATCACACTTTCAGTGTGTAGTGTACTGCCACCTATGTAGTAATTCATGGGTACATGTTTTTTCCCAAAGGGGATAACTATACATTTCTTGGCATTAAGCTTGAGCCCATGGCTCTGGAACCAAGCATCTGTTTCTGCAAGGTCCTTTTGTAGAATATCCACATAATTTGGGGATTCAATAATGGCTCCCAGTTTTCAGTCATCTGCGAACTTTGTTAGCCAGAGTCCCTTAGTGTTGGCCTGTACTTCAGAGAAGTAGATGCCAAGAAGGGCTCTGAGCTAACAAATCTGAGATATATAACATTAAGTATCCTGTTTTTTGCTTATTTCTGAGTTATTTATAGCACTTTTATTTTACTCGCTGTGTGTGAGGTATTAAGTAGAATTTTCAACAATTGTTAAGCATCTGGTTGGGGTTGTTTGTTCTGATTACTTGGTGGCTTCGCAGTTGCCCACCTCTACTGTAAATTTGATCTGGGACACTCCTCCCTGTCTAGTGTCATTACCTCATTCTACCTATTCCAGAGAGAACATTTGAGAAGGCCAGCCCAGTTAGCTTCTGCTCCTCCTTTCCCCTTTCCACTTTACAAAAAAAAAAATATATATATATATATATATATATATATATATATATATATATATATATATATATATATATATATATATATATATATATATATATATATATATATATATATATATATATATATATATATATATATATATTCTACGCTTGTTTCCTCCCTTTCCTATAAGTTGTCTAGTCCAGATACAGATTTGCTGTATCCAGAACTGTTTGTAAGCTTCTGAGCCCCCAAGAGTTTCTGTGTTGGAGGGAAGCCTTCTAGCTTAATTTTGTTTCTTAGAACTAGCCAGTTTTCTAGTTTCAGCACTAAAATCTGTTTCTTTGACCTCAGCACTTGTTCAGAACTCATTGTAAGCACTAAATAAGTTACAAATTATTACAGCACTCAAATTTCCTCACTTGTCTAGAGGAAAACAGTTTTTAGTACATAATAAATAAGCACCTATCCAGGCGTGTCTAAGGGTCAGCTCCCAGTGTTTTCTCTTGTCTACCTGATGAATCTGGGCATCTTGGGGCAATGCAGCAATTACCTCATGTACACAGACAACCCTCTCCTCCTACCACCCAACACTACAACCTGTGACAGATGCACTTATATAACCAAACTGGAAGCAAAGCTCTCGTCACCTAAGACTGGACTAGACAGTCAAGAGGAGAAGGTAAACACTTGCACCACACCACACTCATCACGTAGTGCCTCAAAACCTACACCACCAAAACACACACATAGAAACACAAAACACACCCCTACATTCGTGGAGGCTCTCAAAAAAATCTATCCAAGCAACAGAGACCTCCAAAGCAGAAACACAAGAAACCTCCACCCCCCAACACAACCCAAATGACACATAGCCCACAAACGTAGTGTGCCACTCAATCACAGCCCCTAAGGCATAACAACGTACCTAACACTCTAGTCATAGGTGACTCTATAGTCAGGCACACTGATGTTCCACTCACCAGGCTAAACAAGGATAAAGTCACTGTCAGCTGCCTGTCAGGTGCCAGGATTCACCACATAACGCATGCACTCATGTCACTCCACAGCAAGTACAAATATGACTCTGTCATTGTCCATGTTGGTGTGAATGACCTGAGATGTACCTCCCTGGACTACATGAAAAGAGATATGGAGGAGCTTTCTGATCTTGTAACCCAGGCAGGTATGACCCTAGCCCTGAGTAGCATCCTGCCATCACCCAGAATGATACCACAGTACAAGGACAAAATGATTGACTTCAACAATTGGCTAAGCTTCTGGTGTCTTTCTAAGGGGATCCAGTATCTGTCTGCCTGGAATGACATGATCGACAAACCACGATGCTTTGCCAGAGATGGCCTGCACTTGTCACACTTGGGATTCTGGATACTGGCTAAGGCTCTTGCCACCCCTATAGTGCCTTTTTTAGGCACGATTCAAATGACAAATTCACCACCATAGCAGGTACAAACAAGCAAAACTTGAGGGTAATGCTACTCAATGCTAGAAGTCTAAACCTCAAAATGCACTCACTCGAGGCACTCCTTAAAAGGGAGAACATCGACATCTGTGCAGTGACAGAGACCTGGTTCAAGGCTCCAGAGAGCACCCCTGCATTACCAGGCCATAATTCAAACCACACCTTTCGGCCACCTAACTTGGACCGAAGCACTAAAGGCGGAGGTGTGTTCATATTCATTAAGGATACCCACAACTCCAGGCTAGTTGCTCAGCATAATGCATCTGAGATTATCCAAGTGCAACTAACTCTGAGCAAGACCACAATGCAAATTGTAGCTTGCTACAGATCCCATCATGCCCCAGGATTTCCACCTCATTTCTTGATACACTGGAAAATATTAGGGTACAACCTAACACCCTAATAATGGGTGATTTCAACTATCCCACCATTAAATGGGAAAACTACTCATGTACCAACTCTTGTGCTCAATGTTTTCTGGAATTCATAAATTCCAATGCCTTGGATCAACTTATCCACACCCCCACCAGAGGCAGCAGTATCCTAGACCTGGTCATTACCAACATGGGCAACCGGAGTTCCACACCAGAGGTCAATTCTGCATTGGTCAGTTCCGACCAGAAGCAAATCACCCTAGACAGCCACATCCCAGCCCCCCCCCCCCCCACCATTAGGGAAACCACCGTAAAAAAAATTCTCCAAAGCCAACTTCACGCTTCT
Source organism: Protopterus annectens (assembly GCF_019279795.1). NCBI lineage: Eukaryota > Metazoa > Chordata > Ceratodontiformes > Protopteridae > Protopterus > Protopterus annectens. The sequence continues at coordinate 1,295,263,489 of NC_056744.1, read as the reverse complement.
TAAAACAGAAGTGGCAAACTTCATGACACCCATGCTGACGGACAATAGAGATACGACTGCTGAATCCTATACAATTGCACTTTATAAGCACTTACATGAGTGCATGGATCGTGCAATCCCTAACAGAACCAAGATGCTATCCTCCAAAAAAATGAATCCAATCTGGTGGTCCCCTGCTATAAACAAACTCTACAACAGAAGAAATAAACTGTTGCAAAAAAAAGTAAAATCCCATGATTGGAGGAACTCCGTGGTCAGCCTCAGTAAGAAGCTGAAATCCCTCATAAAATCCTCCAAAGCTAGTTACAAAAATGAAATTGCCACTGATTCTAAAGACAACCACAAAGCATTCTATAGCTATGTCAAGAATCTCAATGGCAATACTCAGATCTGCTCTGAGTTACAGCACAATGGCACAACATTTATAGAACCAACTGATATTGCCAATATCCTGGCAGATAGGTTCAGTTCTAACTTTACCCCTCTCTCATCCCCTAAAGGGCCCATCTCTATACTGGAAGAATGAAAAGTACCTGTAATCATGGCTGCACAGGTAAAAAACACACTCTCCAAAGCCAAGAACACAGCATCCATGGGACCTGACAACATCCCAGGCTGCATTCTATATGAACTACAGAATGAACTGGCACCCCACCTAAGTACCATGTTCAGTCATAGCCTCACCTCAGGCTTTGTGCCCACTGAATGGTGCACAGCAACAGTTATCCCACTCCACAAAGGGGGAGCCACCATAGACCCCAGGAACTACCGCCCCATTAGCCTGACGAGCCTGGTCTGCAAGGCTATGGAGCGTATCATCATGGAACTTATAAACAATGACATTGGTAATCTCCAAACTTTGGACCCTTCCCAGTTCGGGTTTGTAAAAGGCAGATCATGTCTCCTAAACCTGATAGACTTCTCTGAAGTGGTCACCAAAGCTGTAGATGAGGGTAAGGTGGTACACACACAGCCTATCTAGTTCTCGCCAAGGCTTTCAACACCATCCCCCACTCCGGAATTATAGACAAACTCACTAAACTAGTTATAAACCCATATGTCACAAGATGGGTTGCCAACTGGCTCACTGACCGAACACACACTCTGAAAGTAGCAGACTCTAAATCCAACTTCAGACCAGTGACAAGTGGAGTACCACAGGGTTCAGTCCTAGGTCCTCTCCTGTTTGGTATCTACTTCTTTGAAGTACAGGCTAACACAGAAGGTCTTTGGCTAACAAAGTTCATAGATGACTGCAAACTAGGAGCCATAATCAAATCTCCTAACAATGTGGACATCCTACAAAAGGGCCTCACTGAGACAGATGCCTGGTGTCAAAGCCATGGCCTCAAGCTCAATGCCAAAAAGTGCATTGCCATCCCTTCTGGTAAAAACTCTGTATCCAAAAACAATTCCCCTGCACAGAGTGTGTTGCACGGCTAAAATAAACTGAACCAAAAAACAAACAGCCAGCAACAAAAAGCTATGGAATCAGGTTTATTGGGTCATGACTTCAAATAACAGACCAGTTTCGGCTTGGATTTCACCTAGCCTTCATCAGTGTAACATTACCAAAAGACAATTGAAGTCATATATACCTTGGAATTAATTAGAAACAAAAAGTGATTGGAGAACTCATAAATATTAATGTAACCATTCCTAAATATTCATAAATATTCATAAGTATTCATTCAATCCAGGATGAAAAAGTGAGGGGGCCCTCTATCCAGCAGTCGCACTCTGTCAGGCCGGTTTGGCTTGGGCGGTTGGGTGCCTACCGTAATGTGGAGTTCTGGGAGGTACCTTTAGTCAGTAATTCTTGCTGGCGATGGGGTTGCGACTCTATCCAGCAGTCGCACTCTGTCAGGCCGGTTTGGCTTGGGCGGTTGGGTGCCTACCGTAATGTGGAGTTCTGGGAGGTACCTTTAGTCAGTAATTCTTGCTGGCGATGGGGTTGCGACTGTATCCAGCAGTCGCACTCTGTCAGGCCGGTTTGGCTTGGGCGGTTGGGTGCCTACCGTAATGTGGAGTTCTGGGAGGTACCTTTAGTCAGTAATTCTTGCTGGCGATGGGGTTGCGACTCTATCCAGCAGTCGCACTCTGTCAGGCCGGTTTGGCTTAACTAGAATGTCCAAGTGTCTATTCTAAACAAGTCCCATTAATTCTTCGAGCAACCATCTCCTACAATGCTGACTGCTTCTCCAGATTGCTTGCACAAATTCTACAGAACAGCTTAACCAGCAGAATATTGCAATTATCTGTAAAACTTACTTCAAAATTCAAGTCACCCCCAAACAATTAAGCCAAGTCTTGTCTCTCCACATGATGCACATAGGTGACTCTATAGTCAGGCACACTGATGTTCCACTCACCAGGCTAAACAAGGATAAAGTCACTGTCAGCTGCCTGTCAGGTGCCAGGATTCACCACATAACGCATGCACTCATGTCACTCCACAGCAAGTACAAATATGACTCTGTCATTGTCCATGTTGGTGTGAATGACCTGAGATGTACCTCCCTGGACTACATGAAAAGAGATATGGAGGAGCTTTCTGATCTTGTAACCCAGGCAGGTATGACCCTAGCCCTGAGTAGCATCCTGCCATCACCCAGAATGATACCACAGTACAAGGACAAAATGATTGACTTCAACAATTGGCTAAGCTTCTGGTGTCTTTCTAAGGGGATCCAGTATCTGTCTGCCTGGAATGACATGATCGACAAACCACGATGCTTTGCCAGAGATGGCCTGCACTTGTCACACTTGGGATTCTGGATACTGGCTAAGGCTCTTGCCACCCCTATAGTGCCTTTTTTAGGCACGATTCAAATGACAAATTCACCACCATAGCAGGTACAAGCAAGCAAAATTTGAGGGTAATGCTACTCAATGCTAGAAGTCTAAACCTCAAAATGCACTCACTCGAGGCACTCCTTAAAAGGGAGAACATCGACATCTGTGCAGTGACAGAGACCTGGTTCAAGGCTCCAGAGAGCACCCCTGCATTACCAGGCCATAATTCAAACCACACCTTTCGGCCACCTAACTTGGACCGAAGCACTAAAGGCGGAGGTGTGTCCATATTCATTAAGGATACCCACAACTCCAGGCTAGTTGCTCAGCATAATGCATCTGAGATTATCCAAGTGCAACTAACTCTGAGCAAGACCACAATGCAAATTGTAGCTTGCTACAGATCCCCCATCATGCCCCAGGATTTCCACTCCTCATTTCTTGATACACTGGAAAATATTAGGGTACAACCTAACACCCTAATAATGGGTGATTTCAACTATCCCACCATTAAATGGGAAAACTACTCATGTACCAACTCTTGTGCTCAATGTTTTCTGGAATTCATAAATTCCAATGCCTTGGATCAACTTATCCACACCCCCACCAGAGGCAGCAGTATCCTAGACCTGGTCATTACCAACATGGGCAACCGGAGTTCCACACCAGAGGTCAATTCTGCATTGGTCAGTTCCGACCAGAAGCAAATCACCCTAGACAGCCACATCCCAGCCCCCCCCCCCCCACCATTAGGGAAACCACCGTAAAAAAAATTCTCCAAAGCCAACTTCACGCTTCTTAAAACAGAAGTGGCAAACTTCATGACACCCATGCTGACGGACAATAGAGATACGACTGCTGAATCCTATACAATTGCACTTTATAAGCACTTACATGAGTGCATGGATCGTGCAATCCCTAACAGAACCAAGATGCTATCCTCCAAAAAAATGAATCCAATCTGGTGGTCCCCTGCTATAAACAAACTCTACAACAGAAGAAATAAACTGTTGCAAAAAAAAGTAAAATCCCATGATTGGAGGAACTCCGTGGTCAGCCTCAGTAAGAAGCTGAAATCCCTCATAAAATCCTCCAAAGCTAGTTACAAAAATGAAATTGCCACTGATTCTAAAGACAACCACAAAGCATTCTACAGCTATGTCAAGAATCTCAATGGCAATAATCAGATCTGCTCTGAGTTACAGCACAATGGCACAAAATTTATAGAACCAACTGATATTGCCAATATCCTGGCAGATAGGTTCAGTTCTAACTTTACCCCTCTCTCATCCCCTAAAGGGCCCATCTCTATACTGGAAGAATGCAAAGTACCTGTAATCATGGCTGCACAGGTAAAAAACACACTCTCCAAAGCCAAGAACACAGCATCCATGGGACCTGACAACATCCCAGGCTGCATTCTATATGAACTACAGAATGAACTGGCACCCCACCTAAGTACCATGTTCAGTCATAGCCTCACCTCAGGCTTTGTGCCCACTGAATGGTGCACAGCAACAGTTATCCCACTCCACAAAGGGGGAGCCACCACAGACCCCAGGAACTACCGCCCCATTAGCCTGACGAGCCTGGTCTGCAAGGCTATGGAGCGTATCATCATGGAACTTATAAACAATGACATTGGTAATCTCCAAACTTTGGACCCTACCCAGTTCGGGTTTGTAAAAGGCAGATCATGTCTCCTAAACCTGATAGACTTCTCTGAAGTGGTCACCAAAGCTGTAGATGAGGGTAAGGTGGTACACACACAGCCTATCTAGTTCTCGCCAAGGCTTTCAACACCATCCCCCACTCCGGAATTATAGACAAACTCACTAAACTAGTTATAAACCCATATGTCACAAGATGGGTTGCCAACTGGCTCACTGACCGAACACACACTCTGAAAGTAGCAGACTCTAAATCCAACTTCAGACCAGTGACAAGTGGAGTACCACAGGGTTCAGTCCTAGGTCCTCTCCTGTTTGGTATCTACTTCTTTGAAGTACAGGCTAACACAGAAGGTCTTTGGCTAACAAAGTTCACAGATGACTGCAAACTAGGAGCCATAATCAAATCTCCTAACAATGTGGACATCCTACAAAAGGGCCTCACTGAGACAGATGCCTGGTGTCAAAGCCATGGCCTCAAGCTCAATGCCAAAAAGTGCATTGTCATCCCTTCTGGTAAAAACTCTGTATCCAAAAACAATTCCCCTGCACAGAGTGTGTTGCACGGCCAAAATAAACTGAACCAAAAAACAAACAGCCAGCAACAAAAAGCTATGGAATCAGGTTTATTGGGTCATGACTTCAAATAACAGACCAGTTTCGGCTTGGATTTCACCTAGCCTTCATCAGTGTAACATTACCAAAAGACAATTGAAGTCATATATACCTTGGAATTAATTAGAAACAAAAAGTGATTGGAGAACTCATAAATATTAATGTAACCATTCCTAAATATTCATAAATATTCATAAGTATTCATTCAATCCAGGATGAAAAAGTGAGCCCAGTTTAACAATCCATTTTTTCTCCTTAATATTCAATTTACTGTGCCAACCAGATTTATGCGAACGATCACCAATGATCTTGTCAATGACCAAAAAATGGAATTTAGCTGTGTTGTGTTTAAGTGTATGTTTGTAAAGTGCGTTACTTATTCTTTTACATTTAATATCACTCAAATATTCTGAAACCCTTAGCTTAAAAGGTCTAGACATTTGACCGATGCAAAAAGCGTGACAGCTGCAACAAGCCATGTAGACAATCCAATCAGAATTACAATTAGCAAAAAACTTAATATCATATACAATGCTGCTGTTATTGCTGGAAAATTGTTTAGTTCTTAATACATATTTGCAGTTATTGCAATGGCCACAGGGCATACAGCCAATAAGCTTGTCACCCATAAAGGTAGTCTGTGCCAACTGTAAATGCATAGAATCAGATTGGTGCTTATAGTGATTAAAATAAGCACCCAAATTTTTGCCCTTCCTAAAAGAAAAGGAGCATGTTGGAGCAATAATGGAAGGCAATGTAGGATCCGCTAAAAGAATATTCCAATTATTTTTAATAATACCAATAACCTTATTGGTATTTCTCCCATAGGTGGTGGTAAGACGTAGAATGTTGGATTTAGGTACTTGTTTGTGTTTATATTTGAGAAGTTCATCCCTGGGTAGATGTGGTGCATAATTTCTGGCAGTGGAAACATATCCTGAGCTGTAGCCCCTGTTTTTAAACCTATCAGTCAAATCCTGGCTATAAAGGCTAAAAGTATCATCATCAGAACAATTCCGTCTTGCCCTAATAAACTGTGATTTAGGAATATTTCTGGCTATGTGTTTTGGATGAAAGCTGGATGCATGGAGCAAGGTGTTGTATTCAGAAAATTTCCTGTATATTTGAGTATTTAGTGCGTTATCAAGATTTCTGGTTATCATGATGTCCAAAAAAGTGATCTGATGTTGATCATAAGTAATGGTAAATTGTAATCCCCATTTATTATCGTTGAGGTATTGAACAAACTCATGTAAATATTCAATATCTGCCCTCCACACCATCCAGCAATCATCCAAATATTTACGCCAGATGTCATTCTCTGGTAAGTGAAGATTATGTGTATCATCATAAATGATATGATCCTCAATAAATGCCATATATAAATCGGCATAAATAGGGGCAAAAGATGCCCCCATAGCAGTGCCCTTAATTTGGAGATAACATTGCTTGTCATAAAAAAATACATTTTTAGTAAGCACATGTTCTGTCAAAATTATCAAAAAAGTGTTAAAGCCAGGTTTGTATATGTTTGATTTATGAAGCCAGTATTCGATGGCATCCAAACCTGCCCAATGGGGTATATCCATGTATAATAAAGTCACATCTAAAGTACATAACCACCAATCATTCTCAATCTGCATTTCATTAATAATACCCAGAAATTGTGTAGTATCCTGTATTCTGGATCTTACCCAGGATAATAAAGGTTTTAAATATTGGTCAAAAATTCAGATAAAGGCTCAGTTAAGGAGCCAGTCCCAGCCACAACTGGTCTACCTGGTGGATGTAAAAGATCCTTATGGATTTTAGGCAAGAAATAAATATATTGCCTGATGGGGTCTGTGATGGTCAAATGTCTTAAAGTATCAGATGTTATAATCCCATTTTCCAATGCTGAATTAAGAAATGTATCAATTTCTTGCTTGAACATGGATGTAGGATCTAATGGCATCTTAATATAATACCTGGCATCATCAAGTTGTTTGTGTGCCTCGATATCATAATCAATCCAGTTAATTAAACCATCTGCCCCTCCTTTGTCAGCAGTAGTGATTACCAATTCTTTATTGTGCACTAATTCTGCTAAACATAATGACTCAGACTCGGAAATATTGTTAGACATAGGTGAAATAGTATTAGCAGGGAAATGCAAATCCTTGAGGACCCCATGTTGGCATAAGCTACAGATGGATGCATGGGTGGTATAAAACTAGAAGAATGATATCTGAAATTAGAATGATATCTGAAATTGTCAGATAAGTGATGCTGCTCATTGTTGTCCTGAAAAAATAATTTAAGGTTAATTAACCTACAAAAAGCTATTATATCTTGTGCAAAGATGTCTTCAGACACAAAAAAACGGGTATAAAAGACAGCCCTTTATTTAACAAAGCAATCTGTTGTTCAGTTAAAACAGTGTTGGAAATATTACATACATTATTATGTGCTGAAATGTTTACTCGTTGGTCAATAATTCCATAAGGTTCTGTAGACTTGTGACTTTTTTTGTGTTTCCTGCCTCCCCTCTTGTATGGCCTAAAGGGATCCCAAAATTATTACGCTTAGGGGTAGGGGAGTCCGTGGCTTGCTGTGAATCAATATATGTACCAGAAGAGGTATCAGCACCTATGGTGTCACTAAGATTGCCATGTCTTTTCAAAATAGATCTAGGACGTTTACGTTTGGGATTTGGGTTCGTACTTCTATGACTATCCCCAAACCTGACATGTCTAGTTTGTCTAAACGGTTGACCATGTTCATAGTCTGTTTGGTCTCTATAGAATTTTTTGAGCTTCCTTTCCTTCAGTTGTGTTTCAAAACTGAGCAGATCAGAACTGAGTTTGGACAAAAAAATGGGAAAAAAGGTTTTTGTTGCTGGCTGTTTGTTTTTTGGTTCAGTTTAAAAACTCTGTACCCATGACCTACCACATAGGCGGCAGTCTACTTAACACCGAAAGTGTGATAAGAGACCTTGGGATACAGGTGGACAGTAGTCTCTCCTTTGATAATCACATTGCCACAGTAGTCAGGAAATCCTTCTACGTGGCACACCTCATCACAAAAGGTTTCTCATCCAGGAAAAAAGAGGTCATTGTTCCTCTCTATTCATCACTCATTAGACCCTTTATAGAGTACAATGCCCCTTTTGGTATGTACCTCACAAGACATCTACAACAACTGGAAAGGCCACAGAAATACCTCACAAAGAGGATTACCGGCCTCAAACAGATGCCCTACGCAGACCATCTAAAAAAACTCCAGCATTACTATGTCGCATATCGCCTACTCAGAGGTGATCTCTGCCTAACATACAAAGATATGTCAAACCCAGAGCTGTTGGACATGCTCCACGTAAAGAAATCCCAATTCCTCCTAGCTACATGCTCTAGGGACCTAAACATTGTCACCACAATAAACGGAACATGCTGGAGGGATAGATTCCTGTCTCAGAGACTTCCCATACTCTGGAACAAACTACCTATCTATATCAAACAAAGCTCCTCATTAGTAATTTTCAAGAAAAATCTTGATGATTGGATGGGAGATAGGAAATTCACCCCGAGGATCACTTCTGTGGCTCTGCTTGACAGGGGCACTGGAAAATAATTTTTTTGGGTGGCAAAAGCCAGGGTACTGTTTAGCTAGGCTTATATAGGCCCTAGGGCCAATAGCCTAGTACCTACCTATGAACCTATGAAACAAACAAGAGCTGTCCCAGGACTGAACCCTGAGGTACTCCACTTGTTATTGTCTGGAGCTGGATTTGGAGTCAGCTACTTTTACAGTGCAGGTTCTGTCCTTAAGCCAATTGGCAACCCATCGAGTGACGTAGGGATTAATGCCCAGCTTAATAAATTTATCTATGCTTCCAGAGTGAGGGATGATGTCAAAGGCCTTGGCGAGATCCAGGTAGGCTGTGTGGACCGCCTTACCCTCATACACAGCTCTGGAGACTGATTCAAAGAAGTCAATCAGGTTCAGGAGACAAGATCGGCCCTTCACGAACCCAAACTGGGTGAGGTCCAGTGTTTGAAGGTTGCCAATGTCTTTATTTATAAGTTCCATGATAATAAATTCCATAGCCTTGCAGATCAAGCTTGTCATAGTGATGGGTCAGTAGTTCCCAGGATCCAAGGTGGATCCGATGCTCCCCTTGTGGAGTGGGATAAATGTAGTGGTGTGCCACTGAGTTGGCATGAAGCCTGAGGTGAGGCTATGGTTAAACATGACACTTAGGTGAGGTGCCAGCTCATTTTGTAGTTCATGTAGTATACAGCCTGGAATGTTGTCTGATTCCATGGATGCTGTACTGTTAGCTTTGGAGAGTGCATTTTTTACCTGTGTGGCTGTTATTACTGGAATTTGGCAAACATTCGGTATTGAGATGGGCTTTTTAGGGGGTGAGAGGAGGGTGAAGTTGGCACTGAATCGATCTGCCAGAATATTGGCAATACCTTGGGATCAGTATATTTAATGCCATTCTGTTGTAGCTCAGAGCAGATCTGAGCATTGCCATTTAGATTCTTGACATAGCTATAAAATGCCTTGTGTTTGTCTTTGGAATCTTTGGCAATTTTATTTTCGTAACTAGCTTTGAAGGATTTTATGTGGGATCTCAGCTTCTGACTGAGGCTGGTAAGGGAGTTTTTTTGCATCCTGGGATTTTCCTCTTTTCTGCAACAGTTTCTTCCTTTTGTTGTAAAGTTTGTTTATGGCAGGGGACCCCCAAATTGGCTTCCTTTTTTTAGAGGAGAGTGTCTTGGTTCTATTTGGGATGGCACGATTCATGCACGAGTGGATGTGCTCGTACAGTGCCTTAGTGTGGGATTCAGCAGTCGAACTTTCAGTTCCCGTTTGCATGGGTGTCACAAAGTTTCTCACTTCTGACTTGAATAGCATGAAGTTGGCTTTGGAGAAGTTTTTCATGTAGGTTTCCTTACTGGGGGGGGGGTGTGTGGATGTTAAGGGTGATTAGCTTATGGTCAGACCTGATCAACGAGGGGGTGACCATAGGTATGGAGCATCAATTTCCCATGTTGGTAATGACCAAGTCTAGGATATTGGAGTTCCTGGTGGGACTATGGATTATTTGATCCAGGGCATTGGAATTTATGAATTCCAAGAACTGTTGTGCAAAGGTGTTGGTACATGAGTAGTTTTCCCAGTTAATGGCAGGGTAGTTGAAATCACCCAGTATTAGGGTGCTTGGTTGTATCTTAATATTTTACAGTATGTTTAGAATGGTGTAATGAGAATCTTGGGGCATGGTGGAGGATCTGTAGCAAGCTACAATTTAGATTTCTGTCTTACCTAGTGTTAGTTATATCTGGAGAATTTCAGACGCATTGTTTTGGGCAACTAGCCTGGTGGTGTGAATATCCTTGGTGAATATGGACACTCCTCCACCTTTATTTTTTTGGTCCTGGTTTATTGGCCAAAAAGTGTGATAAGAGTTGTAGCCTGGTATTGCATAGGTGCTCTCTGGAGCCTTGAACCAGGTCTCAGTTACTGCACAGATATTGATGTTCTCTATTTTTAAGAGTGCCTCAAGAGAGTGCATTCTGAGGTTTAGAATTCTTGCATTGAATAGCATTACCTTCAGATTTTGCATGCTTGTACCTGTTACGGTGGTGGTTTTGTCCTTTGAACTTTGCCTAAAAAGGCACTATAGGGTTGGCAAGAGCCTTAGCCAGTAACCTGAATCCCAGGGGCGACAGGTGCAGACCATCTCTTGCAAAGCATCGTGGTCTGTCAATCATGTCATCCCAGGCAGACAGATACTGGATCCCCTTTGAATGACACCAGAAGCTTAGCCAAATGAAGTCAATCATTTTGTCCTTATACTGTGGTATCATTCTGGGTGAAGGCAGGATGCTACTCAGGGCTAGGGTCATACCTGCCTGGGCCACATGATCCGAGAGCTCTTCCATCTCTTTTCATGTAGTCCAGGGAGGCACATCTCAAGTCATTCACTCCAATATGGACAATAACAGAGTCATACTTGTACTTGTGGAGTGACTTGAGGGCATGCATTATGTGGCGGATTCTGGCACCCGATAAGCAGTTGACTGTCATTTTCTCCTTGTTCAGCCTGGTGAGTGGGACATCAGTGTGCCTGACTATAGAGTCACCTATGACTAAAGAGTTGGGTATGTTGTCTTGCCTTAGGGGCTGTTGTTGGGTGGCACACTGGTGTTGTGAGCTATGTGACACTTTGGTTGTGATTGGTGTTTGTTTGCATTTCAGCTTCAGAGGTCCTTGTTGCTTGAGCAGGTTTCTGTTAAGGGCCTCCACATATTAGGGTTTAGTGTTGCTATGTGAGGGTGTTGGTGCTGTGGGTTTAGAAGGGCTATGTGTTGCTTGAGATGTAGTGTGGGTGTTAACCTTCTCCTCTTGACTGTCTAGCACAATCTTGGTTGGAGAGAGCTTTGCTTCCTGTTTGGCTATGTAAGTGCAACTCTTGCAGGTTGTAGTGTTGGGTGGTAGGAGGAGAGGGTTGTCTGTGTACATGAGGCAATTGCTGCATTGCCCCAGTATGCCCAGATTCACCAGATGGACAGGAGAAATCACTGGAAGCTGACCCTTGGACATGCCTGGTTTGGTGCGTGCAAGAGTTTTTTTCTCTTACCTTAGCAAGGTACGTTGCATTTATAGGCTTAGTGCCTACAATTAATTTCTCCTTACTAACAAGGAGAGTTGAGTGCTTGTATTAGTTTAAGGCTTCCTAGTGCATCCCAGCAGGTTTTAGAGCAAGTGCTAGTCACAGTGATTACTTAAAGGTAAGATGAAAAAAAAATGTTTATCCTAAACACTGCAGTGTGCACTATAGGAGTTAGATGTGAAAGTAGGTAACTTAAGTTTTACCTGTCTAAAAAGTTAAGTTTTAGTGGAGAGACACTATTTTTAAAACAGCAAGATAGACTCAAAGGGGGTGGTCACTTTTGTATTTTGGTACTATGGAATATAATAGGATGGCCAATAAATTTAAATAGTTGAAGGGGAGTGATTTCACCAAATAATAATTTTGCAGTTACTCACACAAGCCAGCAAAATCAGACAGGAAATGAGATATATGGTCAAATTAACATAAGGGTCAGGCAGCTAGGAAGACAGTGCTGTTTAAGAACACAACAGTGACCAGGTGGGAGGGTAGGGAAAAAAATTCTGCCTGACTCACAAGAAACAAAGCTGTAGTCTCTTTCCAAGTTTTAATATGCAGTTAAAAGCAGAATACAAGTAAAACACAAGGGAAATAAAACAAATCACAGTATTCAAAACAGAAAAAGGCGATAAAGTAATGCAAAATACAACAAATAAAAAGCAAACTAACCTTTCCCTCACAGCAAAGTGTAGCAGAGTCTGGGTGAGCCTTTCTAGTAAACAATTGGTACACTGTCTCCTGCAGGCCGATGTCTGCTCCCACATAACATGGCTTCTGTCCTTCCCATAGTAGTAATACTACACTTCTAACCTGTATAGATACTGTTAATAAAGCTAAAGATAATGGCAAACTAGTCTCTTCCTTATTTCTAGACCTGTCTAAATCCTTTGACACAGTTTGTCAGAGAAACCTTCTACTTCAAATGTCCCCATTAAGTCTCTCAGCCGACTCTTCTATGGTTTAAAAGTCTATCCAATAGGTATCAGTCAGTAAAATGACACTCCACCCTCTCTCCATACCTACCAGTCATCACCAGTATACCACAGGGCTCTATCCTTGGTCCCCTCCTCTTTAACATTCTCCCCAATACCATCCACACATCCACACAACAGGCTTCCCAAGTACAGTACACAGATGTCTCCACACTCATTTGCACATCTGACAATGTGGCACACCGCCAAAAAATTACTCAGGAAGTTTTAACAGCAACTGACACATGGCTCTGTAACTAACAACCCATGGTTAGGCCAAAAAAACAACCTACTACTTTTTTTCCCCAAATCCCTATTCCAAGAAAAAAATATTTAAAGTCCTCTCTCTCCTGATAATACAAGTGAAGTCACTTTTCATAGCAAGTTTTTTGGTGTGATAGTGGATAGTGGTCTTAAATTTCACATGCATATACAGAATTGCATAAGAAAAACTCATAAAAAACGAGGGATGCTTTATAGCCAAAAATCCTATCAACACAACTAAAGCAGCACTTGCCACTACTTAGCTCCTTCCCACACTTATTTATGATGCTTCCATCCTTATTAACCCTCAAGCACCACAAAAATCAAAACTAGAACAATGCTGTAACGAAGTTGCTAAAATTGCAGCAAATGCCCCTTTCAGAACCCACCACAGTATAGCACTAAAAAGCCTAAATTGGTTAGGACCACCCCATCAACTAACATACACACAGCTTCTTACCACCTACAAAATTATCCAGAATCCATCTGCTTGTCCAGCACTAAATAACATTCTACATAATTATGTTCTTAGTTGGTCATTACAATTCAACAACCAAAAACTCCTGTCTGTCCATAAACCTATCAAATCTGTTGGGCACTGTCTGTACTCATACCATGCTGTTAAGGCCTAGAATTCCTTACATCTATGTGTGAGGTCAATGCCCTCCCTCCCATAATTCAAAACCATTCTGAAAGACTTCCTACCAAAAGTGGGCTCTGTTCTTGCTCAACCCCATGCTGAACTATGTCCCTAAATGAGAACAAATAACAATTCATACCGTACATCTCCTTACTGTTCATCTTCACTCACTCACTTACATCCATCGATTTTTCTCCCCTGGCTTTCTATACCATAAGCCTGCTTTTCTCTCACTTTGTATTGCAATTCCTGTTTGTATTATACTAATGTACCTTTAGTTTCTCTATAAACTGGCTAAAATTTATCTAACTATTGACACATTGTCATATAACTTGTATTTACACTTAACCAGTGTTTTCATATTATGTCTAATTTGGTATGATTATTTAAACTGTATTTTTTTAATTATTATTATTATTATTATTATTAAAGACTGCAAAATTATCATTCTTGAAATATTTTGTAATACTTTACAGCTTTTTTCACCGGGCCTCTACAGATAATGGGCTCCAATCAAATGTCAATAAATAAATATATAAATACATGCATACATAAACAAACACATATACACACACACACACACACACACACACACACACATATATATATATATATATATATATATATATATATATATATATATATATACATACATAAAAATATATATATATATATATATATATATATATACACACACACACACACACACACACACACACACACACACACACACACACACACACACACACACACACACACACACACACACACACACACACACACACACACACACACACACACACACACACACATATACATACACTTACAACCATTCAGACATACATATTTGTATGAGTGTGTGTATATATATTAAAAAAAAATTTTAACAGTAAGCATTTCAGCAGATGCTTGTAAATGTGGTGGCTGCATCCTTGTGTAGAGAGCTGGATGTATGTCCATTCCAGCTGTTATGCTAGCTCTTTTAAGAAAAAAAGTGGCATGAACTGCACTGAAAGGTATATACTATGCAAGCATATGCACATGGGTAATCATATGCCTAGTATATACCTGTCAATGCATGGTAACCTTCCAGGGGTTACATGAGCTGGAGATAGTGGAACGCTATAGGGTAGATAGGGACATTCTACAACAACTTTATGAGCTATGCAGGCCACTCCTCACACACAAAACCAACAGAGGGGACCCCATCCCAATGGATATCAAGGTATGTGTAGGCTTAAGAGTACTAGCCACAGGTACCTTCCAAAGGCCAACTGGGGATATCATGGGGCTCTCTCAGGCATTAGCATCCAGGGAACTCTACCAGTTCCTGGATGCCATGTCAGCACATGCCAGTGAGCACATATATTTCCTCAACACTCATGAGGCATTGACCAGAAATATGCATCTCTTCCACCAAATAGTAGAATATCAAATATCATCCACCTTACAAGTACCTGTTGCCAACCTGTTGCCAACTCTAAAGCATGACAAGGCAGTGGTGCATGTGGTAAATGCATAACATAATGGTCTGTAACGATTGTTAGATAGAGGTTTGAACCTCACCCCTGCAAATGTAAATGTGTGACTAGGGTAAAGTTATTTTTGGGATCTCTCACCCACTACATCACCCAATGCCAGTATTTACAAGGGCTGGTGATGTTCCTCACCTTAGAAGTACATTGGGACAGCATCTCTCCAATAAGCTCTGTGGTGCATGCAATAAATGTGGTACTCTGTAGTAGCAATACATAGCTACTTAGGGGATTGAATCTCAATACTGGCAAGTGTGTGTGTCTATCATCAGTATCCTGTGTGGAGGTTGCTGTGATTGTGTAATAACAGGATGCATTGTGGGCTGGGTTTTGCTAAATTATTATATTGAGGACCTACTATATGTCACAATGTCCACCTTACAAGGACAACAGATGTCAAACACCATAGAGGCTGGTGTAGACAATGCCTAGCCCTACATGTGACATTATAGATTGGTGAACAATATAGGCAATCATTGTATTACTCAGAGAGCACTCTCCACCCATGTCTCATACACAAACACGCTTGGCTAGGCAACAACCACTATATTGGTAGTTTCCTAAATATTGCCTCACAGATAGTAACTATGGTGTGATTGCAGTAGACTACATGCCTGTTGACCACAACAGTGCTACTGACATCAGAAAGTACTGTGATCTGTAAAATCTCCTGACTGTGTGTTATCCAGCAAGTAGAAGGACATGGCACCCTGTTCCATCCCTACAGTAGGTAAATAAATGCTTATGATGGTCCTTTTTCTATGCTCCCCACTGGAAGCCTGCAACAACTGTAGAAACTACAAATGTAACCCACAAAGGGAATACCATGCCTTATACACATGCCCTGTATGGACAGATGCCACTAACGCCACTGAATACCTGTATCATGCTGTCAATGTAGGTGCAAGCACAACCTCAGTTCCATAGCCAGCTCTTCTCAAAATGAGGTCAGGAATGCTACATCAGAAGATAACAATCTGTACACACAACATGCCCCAGAGACCTTGAGTACATTTCCACATGTCAAGGAACAAACCAGACACTGCTTATGTTATGGAATATAGATAACATACATGGGAAGCAGTGCACATCACTAGCCACCCACAATAGTAACCCAGATGAGTGGATGGTGAATACAATACCCACCTGTGGGGACCACTCCAGGGACTACTCCCCTGAGCCACACTGGAGACCATTGTCATGTGGCCTGATGCCAAGGTATTCCCTTTGCCTAGGCAAGTACAGCCATCAGGCCAATTCACCTACTACACACCTGCGAAGCAATGAACCTATGCATCTCAGTACTGGCAAGTGTGTGTGTGTGTGTGTGTGTGTGTGTGTGTGTGTGTGTGTGTGTGTGTGTGAGTGTGTGTGTGTGTGTGTGTGTGTGTGTGTGTGTGTGTGTGTGTGTGTGTGTGTGTGTGTGTGTGTGTGTGTGTGGTGATTAATGATTTTGAAGCCATTCACAATCACTACACCTCCCATTTCCCTACTTTAGCACACCTGCTGATGTCATTCACCTTGAAATAACCCTTTGGCCATATAGCAACCATATAAGCTCTGTGGCACTTGTGATAACTGTATAATACTGTAGTGTAGCAAACTAGTTAAGTAGGGGTTCTAATCTTGATCCTGCCAACTGTGATAATGTGTGTGTTTCTCTGATAGAGTGTGTGTGTGTGTCTCCATTGATACCTGCTTTTGGTGACATTCACATGTACTACACTTCCCTTATCCCTCCTTTAGCACTGTTGCTGATGTCACTCACCTTCAAAGATACCTTTGGACAGTTGTCCAACATGTAAGCTCTATGGTGCATGCAATAACTGTATAACACTATAATAGCAATACATAGTCAGGTAGGGGGTTGAAACTCAGTACTGGTAAGTGTGTGTGTTTGTGCATGTGTCATCAGTATCATGTGTGGGTGTTGGGGTGGCAGGATTCATTGCAGTGTGGGTTTTGCTACATCATTATATTGAGGACCTATATGTCCCATTTTCCACATTACAAGGCCAACAGTTTTCAAAGACTGTAGAGGTTGTTGTAGACAATCCTCAGCCATAAATGTGTACAGCCATGTGCAATTACTATGTGACAATATGGATTAGTAAACAATATAGGCAACTGTTATAATACCCAGATACCACTCTCCATCCATGGATCATACACAAACACACTTGGCTCTTACTCTCTTACACTATTCCTTTATTACTTTGTCTCTGTCTTTGTCTCTCTCTCTCTCTCCCCCTCTCTGGTGGATGTGGAAAAGTACATCTGTTTTGCATAGGCAGCAGCTTGAGTTTTGTAAGGAATGGTCATGATCAGGTGATGGCTTGTGCACAAATTACAGTCCCCCACTTGCTAATTGCATGTGGAACAGCTGTGGTATCATTCCTATAGCCAAATGCATGGAAACACACTCCTATAAGTAAGCACTGCAAGTGGGTGTTGGCCCTTTTCCTTCACTGTGAGCAGGACTTCATATGGGTGTTTGACAAACAGCATCACAGATTGTGGTTGGAAATATATCTTACAACATACACTGTGGAGACAGGCCAACAAACAGGAGGGGGATGTTCCAGACATGAGGACAGAATGTAAGTATTGCTGTTCTACATCTGAAGTAATGTTAGTTTAACAGGGTTTGTGTGGATATGGCTGTTCTACATGATTTCAAGTCTGGCATGACAGTATTATGTGGTTGAGGAAAGTCTCACCTGTAGGGCTACTTGCAGACTGTCCAGAGTTTGGAGTCTTACATGTGTTGTGTTACTCACACATTTCCTATCTTTAGATATGCAGTAGCATACTCTGTGAGTTACTGACTTCATATCCCTCAGAAGAGATATGTCACAACAAACCCTGTTACACCTGGAAATTTCTCAGTTTATCACAGCAATATGTCAATATTGGCCCTGTATTTGTGCCTCCATCCCACAAGTCTGTCACCCTTTGTACATATGTTATGCAGTAAGAGGTGCATATATACAGTACATAATTATTTACTGACATCATACCTGATAATAAGCCAGTGAGATATCAGACTGCTAGACATGTTATATATAGTAGACCTTATATTTGAGGACAAAACCTGGACATTCTGTTGTAGTGTGTACACTAATGTGGTCTGTGTACTTATGGTGATTGTTGACAGAGTGTGTATAGTGAATATGTTACTTGGCCTGTGTACAGACTGTGGTAGATGTCATTGTTCTTGGTCCTGTTTTATCTGATATTGCATGCTGCTCCGGTTTATGGTACCCTATCAGTGTGCATATCTGTAGGGCCAGATTGACACATAACCCATACCATAGTTAAGCATCAAACTACACTGTATACTGGGCCAATACACAGTGTAGTCTGGCATCAGACTACACTGTGTATTGGCCCAGTACATGTAGGGTTACTGTGTGAGTGGCTCATATGAGGGTGGTTTTGTTCACACAGTCCATATACTGTAATATTACTTAGGCTTACCATACTATGACTGTGATTGTGTTCAGATTGGTTGTGGGTATGCACTTTCACACTGGTGTGTGTTATTCCATGCTCTTACAAGCCTGCAGTGCCTGCTATATTTGCAAGTATATGTGTATTCCCCCACAGGAAACTTGGGCCAGTGTTATGGCAGTCTTCCTGTAGTTTGCACAGTGCTTTCTGACATGCCTAGCAGCTCAGTGTATTTACCCAGTGTGATGTTATGTCCAGATATTTGTCAGATGTATTGTTGCCTGGCCA
The DNA here is from genome assembly GCF_019279795.1 of Protopterus annectens. Classification (NCBI taxonomy): domain Eukaryota; kingdom Metazoa; phylum Chordata; order Ceratodontiformes; family Protopteridae; genus Protopterus; species Protopterus annectens. The sequence continues at coordinate 1,295,244,593 of NC_056744.1, read as the reverse complement.
TCATATCTGTTGTGTATTTCTGACAAAACAGTAGGATGCTGTAAAGATGCATGTCACAAACTAGTGTGAAGTATCTGGGCTTGGGACCTCTGCTTCTCCAGTTAATATGTATTAGGACAGACAGGAATGTGTGAATGCATCAACTGTGTGAGCTTATCTATTCCAGAATTTTTGTGATATCCCCATTTACATGGATGTAAACATCCACTTTGTTAGGCTTGGTCCACATATCTTGCACTAAGGAGTTCTGTGTATACCTCTGCACCGACCAGATTGTGTCAGACTGTCCACATTTATAGGTTCATAGGTTGGTACTAGGCTATCAGCCCTAGGGCCTACACAGGCCTAGCCATAACAATTCCCTGGCTATTTCTTCCCACATTATTTACTTCCCTGGAACCCTGTCTAGCAGGGTGACTGACATGATCCCCGGGGTGAATTTCCTTTCTCCCATCCAATCGTCAAGGTTCCTTTTGAAGAGGGCCAAAGAGGCACTCTACTTGACATGTATGGCAATCTATTCCAGAGTCTGGGGAGTCTCTGGGTCAGGAACCTATCCCTCCAACTTGTTTTGTTTATTGTGATGACAAGGTTTAGATCCCTGGAGCGTGTGGCTCTGAGGGATTGGGATTTCTTTAGGTGTAGCATGTCCAACAGCTCTGGGTTTGACATAGCCTTGTATGTTAAGCAGAGATCGCCTCTGAGTAGACGATATGCGACAGACTATAGCTGGAGTTTTTTAAGGCGGTCAGCTTAGGGCATCTGCTTTAGGCCTGTGATTCTTTTAGTGAGGTATTTCTGTGGCCTTTCCAGTTGTTACAGATGTCTTGAGAGGTACATATCAAATGGGGCGTTGTAGTCTATAATGGGTCTAATGAGGGATGAGTACAGTGGGACAATGACCTCCTTTTTTTCTGGATGAAAAGCCCTTAGTGATTAGGTGTGCCACATAGAAGGATTTCCTGACTGTTGTGGCGATGTGGTTATCGAAGGTGAGACCACTGTCCACCTGTGTTCCTAAATCACTTATCATACTTTTGGTGTTTAGTGTACTGCCACCTATATGGTAATTCACGGATACATGTTTTTTCCCAAAGGGGATAACTATACATTTCTTGGCATTGAGCTTGAGCCCATGGCTCTGGCACCAAGCATCTGTTTCTGTAAGGCCCTTTTGCAGAGTATCCACATCATTTGGGGATTCAATAATGGCTCCGGGTTTGCAGTCATCTTCGAACATTGTTAGCCAGAGTCCTTTAATGTTGGCCTGTACTTCAGAGAAGTAGATGCCAAACAAGAGCGTTACCAGGACTGAACCTTGAGGTACTCCACTTGTCACTTGTCTGGAGCTGGATTTGGGGTCGGCTACTTTTACAGTGTAGGTTCTATCAGTAAGCCAGTTAGCAACCCATTGGATGATGTAGGGATTAATGCCCAGCTTAGTAAGTTTATCTATGATTCCAAAGTGGGGGATGATGTCAAAGGCCTTGGCAAGGTCTAGATAGACTGTGTGGACCACCTTACTCTTGTCCATGGCTCTGGAGACTGATTTGAAGAAATCAATCAGGTTCAGGAGAGAAGATCGGCCCTTCACGAACCCAAACTGGGTGGGTTCTAGTGTTTGAAGGTTGCCAATGTCTTTGTTTAAAAGTGCCATGATAATACGCTCCATGGCCTTGCAGATAAGGCTTGTCAGACTGATGGGACGGTAGTTTTCGGGATCCAATGTGGAGCCCCCCTTGTGGAGTGGAGTGGATAACTGTAGCTCTGCGCCACTCAGTGGGCACTGAACCTGATGTGATGCTATGATTAAACATGACACTTAGGTGAGGTGTTAGTTCATATTGTAGTTCATGTAGTACACAGCCTGGGATGTCATCTGGTCCCATGGATGCTGTATTCTTAGCTTTGGAGAGTGTGTTTTTTACCTGTGTGGCTGTTATTAATGGAATTTGGCAATCTTCCAGTATTGAGATGGGCCATTTAGGGGGTGAGAGGGGGGTGAAGTTGGCACTGAATCGATCTGCCAGGATATTGGCAATATCCTTGAGATCAGTATATTTAATGCCATTCTGTTTTAGCTCAGCGCAGATCTGAGCATTGCCATTTAGATTCTTGACATAGTTATAGAATGCCTTGTGGTTGTCTTTGGAATCTTTGGCAATTTTATTTTCGTAACTAGCTGTGGAGGATTTTATGAAGGATCTCAGTTTCTTACTGAGGCTGGTAAGGGAGTTTTTTGCATCTTGGGATTTTCCTCTTTTCTGCAACAGTTTCTTCCTTTGTTGTAAATTTTGTTTATGGCAAGGGACCACCAGATTGGCTTCCTTTTTTTTTGGATGACAGCATCTTGGTTCTATTTGGGATGGCACGATTCATGCATGAGTGGATGTGCTCGTACAGTACCTTAGTGTAGGATTCAGCAGTTGAACTTTCAGTCCCGTCTGCATGGGTATCATGAAGTTTGTCACTTCTGACTTGAGTAGCATCAAGTTGACTTTGGAGAAGTTTTTTATGGAGGTTTCCTTACTGGGACGTGGGGGTGTGATGTGGATGTTAAGGGTGATTAGCTTATGGTCAGACCTGACTAACAAGTCATATCTCTGCTGTATTCCACAGGATCATTACTGTGATTTGTGTGGTACTTGGCTATGATTGTCTTATGATGTCTGTCAGTAACTGATGGCATACATGGCAGTATCAGAAGTGATTTCCCACACAACATGTATGTTAACACAACTCCTGTTACTGTAGCAACATTCCACATTTATACCTGCAGTAGTTACATGACATCCCCTTGCACTAAGAGGTTGTGACTATTGGTGTTGAGGTATGACTCCAGTACTTGTTATGGGTAATACCTTCCCAGATGTATCACACCATATTTATCTGATATGTGTATATTTAGATATAACAACATACTTTATTCAACACTAATTTCACTAAAATACTATACAATTGTAGAAGTCAAAGCAGTCGTTCACTACTATTCAGTATGTGTACTGACAGATATATTGGAAAAAACAGCAGCCATCTTCACAGCTGTGATGGCTTAGTGGTTAACTGCTGTGACTATAGTATTCAGGGTCCTGGGCTCAAGAGCTGTTTATTTTGTTGCTAGGCAGAACAGGGACTGTTGGATACAGAGTGGTTAAGGCAGTTTTGAGCAGCTTTAAGTGGGTTTGCCCGGGTTTGCCCAATGGTAAGCACTGCTAGTGTATGGTTAAACTAAAAGCCGCTTACACCGAGTAGGCTTCGCTTACCAGTGTGCAAATCTGCTTAGCATTTATATTAAAGCGATGCTTACACCTGCTAAGCATGGCTCAGCCCTGGTAACCAGTGATCACATCCCAGTCTGATGAAATAGCATGATAATGACATCTTTAATAAGTGTATTCAATTCAATGTACATAACATGCTTCTATGTGCTATCATTACAGTAGCAAGGGGTGTGAGTATAGTGTCTGGGACACCTGAGTATATTTGCCTAGTACAACAATCTTTTCCTTTTGTATGTGTTTCATACATGGGTAGTATTCCAGGTTATATGCAGTCACACTTGCATGTGTTGTATCATTACGTTACTACTGTTAACAGTGCTTTCCCAAGTAAGAGTAGATTCTAGATTGTAGCACTGGAACCATACACCCCTGCATGCAAAGCTGGACTCTGAGTACTGACTATCTTGTTCTTGGTGTGTGAGCTGTGTGTTATTAAGTACTTGCTACTGGATATTAATCTGATATGTGGATATTAACTGTAGACTATTATGTGTATAGGACATGTCATTGAGGGCTGCTGTCATGTAGTAATGTGATACTATTCAGTGTCAGACGTCTGTCTGTCAAAACATTAAGAGAATAACAGTGTTTGTGTGTTTGTAAACCTGCAGTTGCAAATACCCTGAGGACCTTCTCACACACTACACCTCCTTCCATTGCCATAGTTAGAAATGGCTGCTGCTGTAATGGACGTTAAATGTGCCATATTACACTCTTCACCCTATGGGCTACTTGGAGCTTGCAGTACCATGTCAACACTGTTGTATAAATGGGTAGATAGGCATGGGTTACCCTCTGTGTCCTGGCAAGTGTGTGTATGTGTGCAAGTGTGTATATTTGTAGGATACAGCATTCTGAGGCCACATTCTCCAAATACAATACACCTGGCTATACAGTATAAGGCATAGCAATGTTGCTGACATTCGGAGAGCCATGACAAACCATCACTCTACTATCATTGTGGCATGTGCAATAAATACATATCCCTGTAGTAGCACTGATGAGATAGACAAGGGGTTGTATTGCAGTCCTGGTCAATATTCGATTGTGGGTATGTCAGAGTATTATCATGGGTTTCAGTGAGTAAAATATCCAATGTGGGGTGTGGGTGCTGGGTATACTTTCTTTACACCATGGTACCCCCAGTACATGTCTCAAGGTTCATTGTATGAGGATCACTGTCACCATCAACCATACAGGTAACTGAGTACACTATCCAGCCCAATGTTGCATGTGCTGTGCGCAAATTATCTGTAACAGAATGGACTCACTGACAAGGTAGTTAGCACTGATAAACCCAGGTATTTCAGATGTGTCTATGACTATTATGTGTTTGTCAATGTGTATATGACACTATGTCATACTATGTATTGTTCATTAACACGCAGTACATCCCCCATTACCATACTGTACAAGGTCTAGTGATGTTCCTCACTTAACAAGAGACTCGGGACACACCTCATCCTAAAAGCTGTGTGGTGTGTGCAATTAAGGCCAAACACATTATTAGCAATAAGTACCTAGGTAAGGGTTTTACTCTCTATGTGAAGGGATCTACTTCAGTTTGCAGAAAATATATATCCCAGGAGGTCATCTGTCCGAGAACTGAATGGCAAATGATAACATTTCAAAGGAAATTCATTCCATCAAAACTAGTAGTAGTTGTGTAAATGCCCTCTTCCCCACTGTATAGCTGTACAGCGATACTGGAGTTGGTATATATAGCTGGTTGTCGATGTTGTGGACACAGCCACCCTCATTGGGGTTATTGTTGTGTGTATCCCCCCGCTTAGTCCGCTGTAATATGGTACAGTTTATGTTAACAGTTTAAGTAGTTGTCACTCACACTATGTGCGGCTCGTCACTACCCCACAACCTCCAAAGTGGAGGGCTTTACCACTCACACCAGCACACCTATGTTTACCAATGCCAGGATTGCACTACATTGGGGAAGGGGACATATATCCTACCAGTACCATCATCAATGACATTAAAGTAGCAGACTAATTATTTACTGATGTTATGTTTTGCCTATTTTGTCTTGGTGGAATTACATAGGCGAAAATGGGTTCACTGCAAAATTATGGAATTTTATTAATTTTATGGAAGGGTAGTGAAGATACTATAAGTGAATTCATGTCACACATCAACAACTCTACTGAGATTTTTAGGTTTACTTATTCATGGAACGAAACGTCTATAAACTATTTGGACATTTCCATATTGAAGAAAGATGGGAAGTTGATGAGTAACATATACAGGAAGCCAAGTTACTCCAATTCTATGTTGCACTTTAAGAGTTGTCACCCCTTTCATCAAAGGAAAGGGGTGATAAAAGGACAAATGGTTCGTTTATCTAAACTAGTAAGTGACGATGAAACATTCAAGAAAGAAATATACAATATGATAGGGCTATTCCTGGAGAGAGGATATCCCTTGGCTTTATTGATTAAAGTTAAAAAAGAAATATATAAGAAAAGAAGAACTGTGTATATTCCGATATTAAGAGGTAGTAACAACAAGACGTCATTGACTAGTAGTGAAAAAGACACAAATATACAGAAGAGCGAACTTAATTTTGTTTTGAGATTTAATGATAAAGCTATGGAATTATGTAATAGTTTAAAATATATGGGATCAATGTATTAGTGCACAAACTAGAGCATTAATAGGTGAGAGTCCAAATATAGTTTTTAGTAGAGGAAGTAACATGAAAAACATTTTAGAGAAAGAAAATACGAGATATAAGAGGTCTCGTATGAGTAAATGTGGCAAATGTAGTAGTTGTAGATTTATAGCTGAGGGAGCATACACTTGTGTGATTGGTCATAAACGTACAATAGCATGTCCAGGTTTATGTAATTGTGACACAAAGAATTGTGTATACATTGCAACCTGTATGACATGCGACGCATACTATATAGGTATGACTACTCGGAGATTGAGGGATAGGATTGGTGAGCATAACAGATGTATAAAAAGAAGTGATGAGCACAATGCTTTATATATACTTAGCAAAGGTTGTAATAATTTTAGTAAATTTTTATTTTTTGTTATTGATAGAGTGATGCCTTTCACAAATGGTGATATTGACAATAAAGTGGCGTTACTGGAAATGGAATGGCAGTTAAGGCTTAATGCCACAAAGTTTCCAGGATTGAATGAGTATATTTCTTTAAAACCCCAACTTAAATATAGAGCAACCATGATATAAATGAAATGAAACACATTATGAATTTACAAAAAGTATTTACAGTTCAACATATTTATTCATTTCATTTTAACTACATATGAAATAATAATGTATTTATTTAATATAGACAGTGAATTCTATTTATTTTATATATATAGTATTGTATTTAAATCAAATTTGTATAACATTAATTGAATAATTAATTAATTAATTAATTAATTAATTAATTAAGCTGTAGGAAATAAGGGTGTGTATATAAGGAGACTGGTTTTGAATGTGGTATTATGACTCTGATGATACCAGGTTGACTGGTGAAAGCGCTCAGTCTTTTGTTATCGAAAGGAATAAAATCATTTTATCTTCGTGTTCCTAAGCTGGTGCCTTATTTGCCTACATTGTGGTTGAGTTGTTGTGGTGAGATTACAAGTTTGGATCCTGTA